>NC_069509.1:153185418-153485418 GCF_027579735.1 Bombina bombina | reverse complement strand
CGGCGACACTGGGGGCGGCAGATTAGGGGTTAATAAGTGTAGGTAGGTGGCGGCGATGTCGGGGCTTAGGGGTTAATAACTGTAATGTAGGTGGTGGGGATGTTAGGGGCAGCAGATTAGGGGTTAATAAGTGTAGGTAGGTGGCGGCGATGTCGTGGCTTAGGGGTTAATAACTGTAATGTAGGTGGTGGGGATGTTAGGGGCAGCAGATTAGGGGTTAATAAGTGTAGGTAGGTGGCGGCGATGTCGGGGCTTAGGGGTTAATAACTGTAATGTAGGTGTCGGTGATGTCAGGGGCAGCAGATTAGGGGTGTTTAGACTGGGGGTTTATGTTAGGGTGTTAGGTTTAAACATAAATTTTCTTTCCCCACAGGAATCAATGGGGCTGCGTTACAGAGCTTTACGCTCCTTTATTGCAGGTGTTAGGCTTTTTTTTAGCCGGTTCTACCCATTGTTGTCTATGGGGAAATCATGCACGAGCATGTAACAGCAGCTCAAAGCAGCGCTGGTATTTGTGTGCGGTATTGCCCGCAAACGCAGGTTTTTGGAAAACCTGTATTAGCAGCACTATTAAAGGTGAGTGGTGGAAATAACTTGCAAGTTATTACCGAGCCACTCATAACGCAAAACTCATAATCTGGCTGTAATTTACTCCTATTATCATTTTTTCTTTGTTCTCTTGCTATCTTTATTTAAAAAGCAGGAATGTAAAGTTTAGGATCGGGACCATTTGTGGTTCAGAACTTGGGTTATGCTTGCTTGTTGGTGGCTTAAATATAGCAAGTGATATCCAGGGTGCTGAACCTAAAATGGGCCAGCTCCTTAGCTTTATATTCCTGCTTTTTAAATTAAGATAGCAAGAGGACAAAGAAAAATAAGAGGAGTAAATTAGAAAATTGCTTAAAATTGCATGCATCAATCTGAATCATTATGAAAAAATGTGGGTTTACTATCTCTTTAAATTATTTAAGGTGTGTCCTACCACACACCAATCAAAGGCTACATGGGAGTGTCCTTCTTAGACAAAGACTAGGCCAAAGCCTATTCTATAGTTTGTACATATGTTTGTATAATGCTCAATGTTTTACACAGTATATTTTAAGCATTAACTACATGAATATTCTAGGAATAAATGATCTGGTTTTATATTTAACTGTTTTTATTAGGTTTTTGTACAAAGCTTTTACAAAACAGGTTTATACATAACATTTCGCAATACTTGTACATTTTTGTGGATTGCGAAAATGTTTACATAGTATTTATCATACATAATGGATTATAAATTTAAAGGGCAAAAAGAAGGATGGGGAAGGGAAAGGAGAGAGGAAGGTAAGTCATTCAAAACGTACAGCTAAGTTTTTCCAGACATTATTATTGAAAAGTATTCAGTGTAGAGTATGGTTAATCTTTCTATTCCCATAAATATATAACATCTAACATAGTCTTTTTTTACCATTGTAGCTATAGTGTATTTTTTCAAGTGCTAGTATGTGATTAACGTCTCGTAGCCATTGACCAAAGGTTGTGTTTGTTGTTTTTTCCAGTAGCGAGATATAATACGTTTAGCACAATTCAACATACATTGAAGGAGTTTTATAAAGAGTTTACAACTTAGGAGTATTAATTCAGGTGAAAAGGGTATAGATAGGCCTAAGGTGGTATTGATATGACCGTTGATTTGGCTCCAGAACCTTATCATTAGTGGACAGGTATACCAAATATGCAATATACTGCCTATCTCGCCACAAAATCTCCAGTATTTGGGTGAGACACTTGGGTAAATGTGTCTTAATTTTTGAGGAGTGAGGTACTATCGGAAAAGTATTTTATAGTTCAACTCTAATATGTTTGGGGCAATAGAAGATTTGGATGTTGAAAGGAATGTTTTCTTCCATAGTTTATCAGAAAATTGGGTTTGGAGTTCTGACTCCCAGTGTTTGAGGTATGTTGGCCTTCTATCTGGGAATGTTCCTCTTAGTAGCTTGTAAATGATTGAGATATGTGCTCTGGCTATGTCTGTTGAAATGGTTAAATGCTCAAATCGGGTTAATGATCTAAGTAGCATATTATTGTGTGGGTTGGTCGTTATTGCGCGTCTAGCTTAAAAGTATGAGAACCATTTATGGAAATGGGGGCCAATCTCGTCTTTAAGGGTAGTCTGGGTTTTGAGGGCACCCTCTTTTACTAGTAGGTAGATGGGTAGGTTGGAATGTGTCTATATTGTAAGTTCCCACGGGAACAGGGCCCTCAATTCCCCCTGTATTTGTCTGTAAAATTTTGTGTCTTATCGTATTGTTTCTCCACTGTACTGTTATCCTTGTACCCATGGGCAGCACTGCGGAATCTGTCGGCACTTTATAAATAAAGAATAATAATAATAATAATGTGTCGTTCTGGAGTTTGTAGATGTGATGGTTTGTTTAAAAAGAGGGAATTGTTGAGAAAAGGTGTTAAATGTGAGATAGGGCTAGATATGTTTGGAGTATCTTTGATTACTCTATCCCAGATGTCTAACGTATGCTTGATATATTTATTTTGGTATACTAGGGGTGGTCTATGTTGTTTGCGTAGCCAACATATATCTCTCATGTGTATGTTAGAAAAGTGTGCTTTAATTTTTACCCATAGTTTTGACTGTGTGTCATGATTCCAGTTTACGTTGCGGCTCAGGTGGGATGCTCTGTAATAATTGGTGAAATTTGGAACCCCCAGGCCTCCGTCTTCTTTATCTAGGTATAATGTATGTTTAGTAATTCTCAGTTTCTTGTAAGCCCAGATGAATGAATTTA
This sequence comes from Bombina bombina, assembly GCF_027579735.1. Taxonomy (NCBI): domain Eukaryota; kingdom Metazoa; phylum Chordata; class Amphibia; order Anura; family Bombinatoridae; genus Bombina; species Bombina bombina. The sequence continues at coordinate 153,482,629 of NC_069509.1, read as the reverse complement.
TCATGCATTGCTGTGCTATGAGATATCTGTCAGGTAATGCTAAGGGAAGGGTTTCGAACAGGTATAAGTATTTAGGGACTATCGTCATTTTGATCGCGTTAATGCAGCCCAACTATGATAGTTGGTTATGTTTATGCCAAGTTTCTAGGAGTTTAAAGGTTTCTGATAGAAGTGGCGTATAATTGTATTCAAAAAGATTTATTGGATCGGTGGGTATGGTGAGTCCTAGATATGTGAGTCTATCGGAGAGAAAGAAGTCTGTGTTCTGTATAATAAATTATCTCTCAGGTTCTGGAAAGGTTGATTGGGACAAGTGCGGATTTATCTGTGTTTATTGAGAAATTAGATATTTGTTTGTACCATTGTAATATCTGTTTCAATGCGGGTATAGTAGTGCTGGGTAATTGTAGGGTTAGGATTATGTCATCTGCTAATAATAAGCATTTCTGAGTTAGTTCTCCAAACTTGATTCCAATAATATCAGGATTTGTTCTAAGTTGTATGGCTAGGATTTCTACTGATAGGGCGAATAATAAGTGCGATAGGGGGCAGCCCTGTCTCGTACCGTTTCTAATTTGGAATGTTTGCGAAAGGGTATTGTTGGTTAGTACTCTAGCTGTTGGGTTGTTGTAGAGGGCCTTGATTCAGGTGATAAAGCTATGAGGGATTCCAAACTTTGACAGGGTGGACCACATAAAGTCACCGTTCACCCTGTCAAAGGCTTTCTCTGCATCTTTGGATAATAATATTAAAGGAGTATCATTATCTGTAGCTATTTGTAATGTGTGTAGTAGTCTCATGGTGTTATCCTTGGCTTCCCTGCCAAGGATAAATCCTACCTGGTCAGGATGGATTAATTTTGGGAGAAATATACTTAATCTAGTTGCTAGAAGTTTTGCATATATTTTAACGTCCACATTTATTAGTAAAATGGGTCAATAATTGCCTGCTTTGTCTGTGTGTTTACCTGGTTCAGGTATGACTGTGATTGTGGTTTCGAGTAGTGATTTCCTTGGTCAATGGATTGGTAAATTGCAAGTAGGGGATGTCCTAGCTGGGTCAGAAGCATTTGGTAAATGGAGGTGAGTCCCTCTGGCCAAGGTGATTTACCTGAAGGTAAAGCTTTTATTGTGGCTTTCAACTTTTGTAAGGTAGATGGAGTGTTTATAGAGAGTCTATTTCTTCTTCTGCTAGTGTTGGGGTGTTTATCTGTGAAAGGTAGTGATTGATGGCTTGTGTTTTGTCTGTCAAGTTAGGGGTCTGTAAGTTATTAAGCCTGATGAAAAAGCCACTAGTGGCAGAGAAACGCGTTGCTACTTGTTTTTAATATTTTTGATAAAATAAGTTGATTACTTTTACCACTTGCTGCCACTTTGTATCAAAATTTGTGAAAATACCACATTGGATTACCAATCTTCTTCGCTGGACTTTTTGGAGTCTCCTGATTACCTGTGATTAAGTCTGTTGGGTGACTATATTGATCCCAGCCTGCCACTACAGCATCAAAGGAGATGCTTCAACAAATATGAGTGCATTTTAACACTTAATATTATCCTGCTTGGGTCAAACAGTACTAGACCATATAGGCACTCTGTGTGTGTTTTTTACTACTACAGATTTTCAAATATCCCTGGGAGGACTGTCTTCTGGGTGAATGTTATTGACCCCAGACCGCTCCATTTGCACTACTAGACGTGCATCATCGCATGTGAGTGTATCTGACACATATAATATTTGTCTTTGTACCAAACAATATTGGACAATGTGGGGGCATCTGTCTTATGTTTTCTTCAGATCACTGATCCTGGATCCTAGCCTTGGTCCTTCACAGATTGCTGCCTTCATTTGACATCATCATCTTCACAAGAGACTTTATTATATTAATGTATCTACTCTGAATATACATTCCATTATATTTACTATATTTTCATATAGTTCATGGTCTAACACTAGTGTGGATTTACGTCAATATCTATCAATATTTATTATATCTATAGACTTACACTCTGTCATATATATATATATATATATATATATATATATATATATATTCCTTTTTTTCCACTTGTGATATTCTGTCTTTATATACTAAGATCAGTTTACTACTAGCAAATGTTTAATAGATTGGTTATTATTTAATTACCATTATTGTAAGGGTGCCCCTATATTATCTTCTACTTTCATAGCATATAAGTTTCATGAGTATTTAGGTCTTTTAGGGGGTCCATGTTGGACATTTTTAGCGTTTCTTCTAGTGTCGTCCTCCCATGATGTCCTTTGTGGCTTTGGTGCTGCTTTCAAAGTTTTCTCTGTTTGTTCTGTTGTGGATGGTGGTTCTAAGGCAGGTATGTTCAAAATTTCACAGAAAGAATCCATGTCACCAATTGTTCTGTATTCCATCCTTTTTCCATTTTTCAGGGTGATTACCTATGTAAGGAAGCCCCATCTGTATGGGATCTTTAAGTTCCTCAGGTGGGTTGTGAGAGGGGCAAAGTCATGCCTTTTCTGTAGGGTTTTGGCAGAGAGATATTGAAAGATCTGTATTCTTGCGACTTTAGATTTTATGATAGAGTGATTTCTGGCAAGGTTGTATATAATTTCCCTGTGCTTATAGATTTGAAAGCGGACTATAATGTCACTTGGAGGTTGATTATCAAGTGGTTTTGGCCGTATAGCTCTTTCCAGTGGCATGTCCAGTATTTCACTATCTTGGTCTTTCACTAGTTCTTCAAACAAGACTTGTAGGAATTCGGGAATAGCGGATCCTTGCATTATTTCTGGCATGCCACGAAACCACAAATTATAGCAGTGCATTCTGTTTTCCAGATTGTCTACCTTATTTTCAAGGTCCACTAACTGTTGCTGGAATGAGACACGTTATCTGATTGTTCTGTGTAGTTATTAAGTATTTCCTCTTTGCCTTCTTCTAAGGTTTCAACCCTGTGGTCTAGGTCAATTATTTCTTTCTTGAGGTCTGCACATTCCTCCTTGATGCAGGACTTCACTTTGTCTATTAATTGTTCAATAGCTTTTAATGTGACAGGTGTATCTTTATTGCAGCCTAGAGAGGAGGTTGATGAGTTATGCTTACCTGTGTCAGAGAGGCTTGTATTAGGATCTTCTTCAGTGTAAGCTAGTGTTGCAGCTGGTTTGCGGTTTTCAGAGATTTTGAAGAAGGAGTTAACTGTGCTCTGTCCTATGGACTGTGCTTTCCCTTGCCTATCAGACTTAGGTTTGCGCTGAGACATATGTGTATATGAAGGTGAATAGGGCTATCTATAATCTTGCTTGGGGGTACAAAGGTTCTGCAACATCAGGTATTGATAATACAGATTCAAATAACAATATAGATTACTCCATATTATGTGAGGTAGCACACTAGAGGAGGCTTTAGCTGTAGGAAATATAGCATCGGGGATGGTTACATGCTGGTTTTGCTGACAGTCTAGTGTTTAAGGCATCCAAATGCTAATATAATTCGGCAGTCATCCACCCCATTTTGTGCCCTCCTGATGTTGGGTAGCTATGACGCAGTTCAGTTGTACTTAGTGTATGGTGGCATAATAATCGCCAAATCAAGTGTGTCCCATGTGCAGGGATTAGTATTTTTCGCTCACCACTTGTTGCGACAGTCCGCTGCCTGCTGTTGTCAGCGTGTGGATATGAAGGGTGTTGAGCACGGACTTCTGCCTGTTATTGATGCGGTGTGTACAGGCCTTGGATTCTCTGTGTCCTTCTCTCGGCTACCGATTCCAGCTGGCTGTAGCGATCAGGCTCACAGAGGTAATTCCTTTGTCAGGGTAGTCAGAGCTTTACTTGGCAGGTCATGAGTACCAAAATTCCGGGGTATGAGTTGGTCTCTAGCCAACCCAGTCACAGAGCTCTAATGTGTTACGGTCATCTTGGATGCCCGCTAGCTCCAGCCTTTAAATTATTTGATTTTATGACACCACAGACAGCATATTTATCCTATTCAAATAGTAGGCAACACAGTCTTTAAAAGTAAAACACTTATATGCAAAATTGAATAGGCTGTTAATAATCCAAAAACTAGAAGCTAGAAAATGGAATCACAAAGAAATTCAAAGGACATAGAAATCAAAAATAAACATACAAATATTCAGATATTGTCCTCAAAGTAAGTTCTGATTTATTAGTTTATTTGTCCATCTGCTTTAAAACCTTTCTATCCGAAAACAGTCATAGATTAATTGCACTTGGTACCATTGACCAATGTGTAATGTAGACTTAAAGGGACATTATACACTCATTTTTTCTTTGCATAAATGTTTTGTAGATGATCTATTTATATAGCCCATAAAGTTTTTTAAAAAAAATAAATGTATAGTTTTGCTTATTTTTAAATAACATTGCTCTGATTTTCAGACTCCTAACCAAGCCCCAAAGTTTTATGAGAATACCGTCAGCTACCTTCTCCAGCTTGCTCCTGTTTGTGTAAATGGTCTTTTCATATGCAAAAGAAGGGGGAGGGGGGAGTGTCTTATTTCCCACTTGCAGTGGGCTTTCCAGCTACCTTTTCAACAGAGCTAAACTGACAGCTTGTAAGTAAGTTTTTAAACAGTTTTATACTGGATTTTTGTATCAATATCTGTGCATCTTATTCTTTATAGTAGTGTCTATTACATGCAGTTATATGAAAATGAGTGTATACTGTCCCTTTAAAGGGACACTGAACCCAATTTTTTTCTTTCATGATTCAGATAGAGCATGGCATTTTAATCAACTTTCTAATTTACTCCTATTATAAATTTTTCTTTGTTCTCTTGCTATCTTTATTTTAAAAGCAGGAATGTAAATCTTAGCAGCCAGCACATTGTAGGTTCAGCACCATGGATAGCGCTTGCTTATTGGAGGCTTACATTTACCCACCAATAAGCAAGCATAACCCAGGTTCTCAACCAAAAATGGGCCTGCTCCTATGCATCACATTCCTGCTTTTTAAATAAAGGTAGCAAGAGAACGAAGAAAAATTGATAATAGAAGTAAATTAGAAAGTTGTTTAAAATTGCTGCTCTATCTGAATCATGAAAGAAAAAAATGGGTTTAATGGAACAAACAAATATTAAAAAGGTTGTTAAAAATGACCATATCATGTACAAATAAATGTTTGCATTTATTTGTAGTTCCGGAGCTTGTTCTGAAAATATACCACATAAAAGCGCCTCTGAATGCAATATACTGATTACTGTGATACAAAGTATATCCAAACTTACATGCTAGTAAGTAAATTCCAGCTCCAAAAGAAGACACCTGGCATTTGTCTCAAAGCGCCCCATCAGTGCAAGCCGCTAAGCACCGTGGCCTCCCTCTGCCCACTACCTATGGTCCCCAGCAAGTGATGTGGCCCTGCTGCTGCCCACCAACACTTAAATTTGGAGAGGCAGTGGGCCCCGCCTCTACCTGCGGGGTCTGCAGGGCCATGTTTTCCGAACCTGGACTATACACATAAGCCTCCCTGGCTCAATCTGCAGATTCCTGGTATCTGCATGATGGTCTGTATAGTACAAAACAATAGTAATCTTGCAACCACACAAAAAATATTAATAAAAGAAATACAAAATGTTTATATGTGCACAAACAAAAGGATATAGAAGTCCAAAATTACTCTCTTCTTAATGGTACTTATATACACCTCCAAAGAGAGAGAGAAAAGGCAATTGTGAAGTCCTGTCAGTATCAAACAGGAAAAGGACTGGACTCACGTTGTTCGCTATGACTTAACAGCCCAAAATCAAGTCCTCCAGACTTGAAGAAGAAAAGAGCAAAACCATGATATGATTAAATGATTAAAAACATTTGTTAAAAAACACAATCACTCAGGTATACAATGGATTGTCTACAAGAGAACTCTCCACTTCTACATGGCGCTTCCCTGCTCTGCATCTTTAGTAAGCAGATAAACAGTTCCAAGGAAAGTCCCCACCCTCCTAGTGATGTAGTTTCCGAACAATCCAATTGACTTGGGTTCACCAAAGCAGGCTTGGCATTTTCAATTATCTTCTTCATCCCAAATGGAGGATTTGATTGTGGGCTATTATACTGAATATATGTGCTTCATTATTAACTTTAAGGGTTCATGGACCCCAGGCTAAGAACTTGTACTTCATTCAAAGACATTTGCACAATCTTCCAGTGGTGGTTCTAGGGGGAGCAAGAGGTGCAAAGCAACCACAATTCTATTTTGCACCCTTTTGGATAAGGAGGAGGGTAAAACAATAAAAAAAAAATACTAATCCTTGCCCATGTCAAGACTATATCCCACAACTGCCTAATCAAACCTGACTTTGACCTCAGAACACCTCCCCTTGTTCTGACCATGCCCATGTAGAACCTGTTACTACACCTACACCCACACAGTCCCTAGTCATGGAATAACTGCAACTCTACCAAGGAGTGTTTGCCCCCATTATAAGATTTCTGGAACCGTCGCTAAGTGGTTCCTCTATAGCAGGAATCTTGGAGTCCACCTTTGAGGTACTCATTCAAAAATAATTTTCTAGATTGGAGGTCTAAGTAATTATTATGTAGACATGTATGCAGTGGCGGTTTTATGGGGGTGCTGAGAGTTGCCATGCACCTCCAAATGTGTGTGTAGCACCCCCATTGAGCTGCAAATGTTTCTATAAAGTATGTTCACCACCTTTATTAGCCCCCTTAAATATTACATTCTATAGCGCCCACTTTATGCATTTCATGTTTTAATAAATTTATTATTTAACGTCTGACTTTTATATAAAAGTAAAAAAATAAACATAAGCTTTCAGTTCCCTTTTGAGACAAGCAAAAAGTAAATACATTGAATAGACAGGCCCCAGTGTATAATATAAACCTCTCAATTTACTCAGCCTGAAATTGTGGAAACCTTTACGTCTACGAATCCGTGGCAATATCAGAAACATCTTGTGTTATTAATTAAATATTAATGAACTTTTATTAACTCTACTGATACGCAAAGGACCAGCAATATACTGCAACAGCTAAACAGTTTCTCAGTAATCCTTTTGATATAAAAGAGTTCTTTTTTTCCACTTTATATCAATATGAGTTTGCAGACAGCAGAAAACACCTTGGAAAATGTGATTCTGTGCTCTCTTCACCTTATTTTTTTTCTTTAAATGCCATTGTTGTAGAATGTAATAATGTAGACACCGCATTTATTTACAAAATAAAAATTGACTTTCCAATCCTCATTATAGGGATATTGTTAAATAGACAGGAAGTGACAGAATGAATCATAATGACATTATTAAAATGGCTGCTGAATATATTTTTTTTCTTTGCCACAATATGCTGAAATGTCAAAATAATTGTATTTGGAGATTATTAGAAAACTGTACTTGCAGTGCAGATGTAATATGTGAGCTTGTCTGCGGACATATGAAGATTTGTGTGTTTTTAATGTGTTTGTTTTCCCTGGTGCCAGATTTATAAGAAAGGTCATGGGAGTGGACCATCCTCGTCATTGCCACTATGAAATGTCTGTTGGTGGAATCCAGATTAATGAGTAACATTTACTGTGTGTTGCAAAATATAATTGTAGTACACAGGTGTAGTATACACAGATGCATGTTTTTTATTTAGTGCAAGCAAATTAAAATTACCTTTAAAGGGACATTTAATCACAATACAAAATGCTCTGATTATATGGGGAATGTTAATATTGCACAAATGCTAGGCAGTATGTATGGTTCCTGTCCCAAAATAAAACCGTGACCAGATAAAGCATGGCATTTCGCTTCAACAATAGAAAAATCCAAAAATAAATGAATGAATAAATTAAAGGCCAAAACAGATACATATTACACCAATGTCTCAGCACGAATATTAGGTAAACATAATACCATAAAAAAAAGTAAAAACCGGTCAACTCCCATAATCTGGCTGACAGGCCGTCTAACGGGGGAAACCCCCCAAAAAAACGTTGCCACATTTGAAAGTGTCTGAATTCGTACACAAAACTAATAGCAGATGTGTGTTTGTTTTTGTTTGTTTTTTATGTATTGATTTCAAAGCAATTTAAATCAATAAGAAGAGCCATTGAGAAAAAAATGTCTGATTAGTAAATTAGATAAAAGAAAATGAAGCTACTCGGACAAAAACTAAATGATACACGCGTATTACAGTTATCCCAAGTAATTTTTTTATGGATTTTCAAAGACCTGTATGGTAGAAAAAGATGTGAAGCCAAAGCGAAAGTTAGCAACGATTATAATGGCTGCCTTATATGTTTGAATGAAGTTTTAATTATTAATATTAAATCATGAATACATTCATATAATTTTGAATTATTTTATAATTAACATGTTTATACTTCAAACACTTCACAGCATATTTTATAGTTTAAAAATATAATTTCAACTTTATACTTTTTTAGTAAACAAAATCGATCAAACGTATTCAAATGTGAAATGAGCATCACCCAAAAAAGGCTTGCAAATAGGAAGAAATATAGCAGGTCCATGGTGTAGAATTTGCAAAGTACAAAAATCAAGTAGGAAACACAGAAAACATATTTTAAATATGGTTGATGAATCGTCACTTGAAATGCATTATTAGATAAATTGGTTTTCAATTGATTTTCTAATGTTTTAGAATGGATTTGAATTTGAAATTTCTGAAGAGGATTAGTTAAAGGGACCCTGAACCCAATTTTTTTTCTTTCATGATTCAGATTGAGCATGTAATGTTAAGCAACTTTCTAATTTACTTCTATTATCAATTTCTCTTTGTTCTCTTGATATCTTTATTTGAAAATAAGACATCTCAGCTAAGAAGCTGGCTATTTTTTAGTTCAGCACCATGGACAGCACCCTTTTAAAGGACAACCCAGGTTTTTCACCAAAAAGGGCTCAGCATTTAAACTTACATTCTTACTTTACAAATAAAAATACCAAGAGAATGAAGAAAATTTGATAATAGGAGTAAATTAGAAAGTTGTTTAATATTGCATGCTCTATCTGAATCACAAAAGAACATATTGGGGTTCAGTGTCCCTTTAAACCATGTTTCAGATTCATTAAAATTCATTTGTGAATCTACATTTTTGAGGAAAACCTAGCCAAATTTTAAATAGACCTTTACCCACCCCTTGCTACATCTAAAACTTGCAATGGAGTAGCACTATAATGAATGGAGCAGTAACTATCTTGCAACCATTGTCCCATAAAATTAGCACCACCGTGAAGGATATTGGATTGCAGAATGCCTTCAAAAGGTCTACAGAACAAACATATTGAATCAAAGAAACAGATCTCCCTTGCTAAAACATTCCACACTTATATGAGCAAATAAAGGCAACTTTGTCAGCCTTGGATTAGTGAGACACTAGAATGACTCCAGAATATTTATACAATCTTTATGCTTGGCTTTAGTGTAGGTGAAAAATCTAGATCCTGTCCCAGGAACTCTGGATTCTGGAATGTGCACAACCAGACCCTCATTGGTGTCTATGATGTTTGCAAGATCTATCTTAGAGATTACTTTCCCAAAACAATACAGATGTGAATACTTTGCAATCATAAACATTTGCATTAACTGTGATTTAGATTTTGTTGTGGTTATACTTGTCTCTATGTTTTGCAAGAAGTTATCAAGTCCTGTGCAGGAACGCCCACCAAAACGAATCTGTAGGAAATATAGATGAACTGAGGCTTGATTCATTTTAAACATGATTACAGCAAGATCTTTTGTAAACCTCATGATGGTCTATGAATGTAGACACATACATGTAACCCATTTGTGTGGTTTCATTGTTGCTATAGATTATAGAATGTCCCTTTAGGTTGGTTTCAAGAAATGTAATTTTAACTTGGGTGTGTCCTTAGCACGGGTCAGTATTCAGCTTTGCATCATCAATTAGTTTACTATAGGTCGGCATTTAAAGGGACAGTCAAGTCCAAAAAAAACTTTCATGATGTAAATAGGGCATGTAATTTTAAACAACTTTCCAATTTACTTTTAGCACCAATTTTGCTTTGTTCTCTTGGTATTCTTAGTTGAAAACTAAACCTAGGAGGTTCATATGCTAATTTCTTAGACCTTGAAGGCAGCCGCTAATCTGAAAGCATTTTGACAGTTTTTCACCACTAGATGGTGTTAGTTCATGTGCTTCATATAGATAACATTGAGCTCATGCACGTGAAGCTCCTAGGAGTGAGCACTGATTGGCCAAAATGTAAGACTGTCAAAAGAACTGAAATAAGGGGGCCGTTTGCAGAAGCTTAGATACAAGGTAATTACAGAGGTAAAATGTGTATTATTATAACTGTGTTGGTTATGCAAAACTGGGGAATGGGTAATAAAGGGATTATCTATCTTTTTAAACAACAAAAATTATGGTGTTGACTGTCCCTTTAAGCTCTGCTACATCCTTGAGTTTAGTATGGCATTCTTCAGGTAACTCAATATAAAAAATCTGTGCACAATTTGATAATATAAGAATATTGGAAAGTTGTTTAAAACTGCATGTTCTATATGAATCAGTGTTCCTTTAAAGGACTAGTAAACACAGTAGATTTGCATAATGAACAAATGCAAGATAACAATGCAATGCAATAACACTTAGTCTGAACTTCAAATGAGTAGTAGATTTATTTAGGAGAATTTTAAAAGTTATGTCTCTTTCCACTCCCACTGTTCCATGTGACAGCCATCAGCCAATCACAAATGCATATACGTTTATTCTGTGAATTCTTGCACATGTTCATTCTTGCACATGCTCAGTATGAGCTGGTGATTAAAAAAGTTTAAATATAAAAATACTGCACTGTTTTAATGGAAGTAAATTGGAAAGTTGTTTAAAATTGCTGCTATATCTGAATAATGAAAGTTTCATTTTGACTTGAGTGTCCCTTTAACTGTTGCCCTCTTTCTTCTTTCAATGGGTGTCAAACTATCAGGCAGCAATACTGTCTCATTGATATTATCAATACAACACCATCATGGCACTGATGTAGCAACAGGCACTATATTGTTGGGTGTTACAGATAAGAGTAAGAGATAAAGGTTTGCTGCTACAGGGTCATTCCCAGCATTGTCACTCTGAGAGCAATATTTGAGTAAGTGATATTGTAGAAGTGACCTGGTCCCTACCTTCCCTTTAGGTCAAACAGTATTCACTGCATCCACATTTTCAGTCATGGTGAAACGTGCAGCAGTTAATTTGAGTTATATTTGCATATTCTTGTTGTAGGACAGAACAGCCAATCAGAAGGCTTGCCTCCTGTGCGACCGAATAAAAAGGAAATCACATTGAAGTTGTTGGGTTATAGAGAAGAAGGGCTTTGCATTAGCAATATCAGGGGAAAATGAAAACATACACCCTTAGGGTGTAATTTTATAGCTAAACACATATTCCTCAAGCTTATGGAAGTTTTAGCAACAACAATTAACTGCAATTATTAAAGTTAAATGAAAGTCAAAATGAATCTTTCATGGTTCAGAGAGAGCATGTCATTATAAGAGACTTTTTACTTCTTTTATCAACTTTATTTCATTCTCTTGGTGTCCTTTGTTTAAAAGCATACTTATGTAGGCTGAGGAGTCGCAAGGTACTTCTAGGTGCTAGCTGGTAATTGGTCGCTGCTCAAATTGTCTTTTGTCATTGGCTAACCAGATATGTTAAGCTACGTACGGTAGCACATTGATGCTCTAGAACTGATGTTTAACTATGTGTTTAACAACTTTGCAGAGGTTAAACATGTAGTTATATGCAAGCAACAGTACAATAATGATATCAGAAATTACAGAAGTTTTTCTTTGCACTTTTATGTCCCTTTGAGAATTGAGATGCAATATAGCAAATATTTACTGTCCCTTTAATTGGTAAAGGATATAATGCAATATTCAAATAAACTAGTGAATTTTAGTTTTTTCAAAACTTGTCATAGTAAAAATGATTATAGTAAAGGCTAGGGGGTTCATTTACTAAACTGCTTCTTAAAGGGACAGTCAAGTCCAAAAAAAACTTTCAAGTTTTAAATAGGGCATGTAATTTTAAACAACTTTCCAATTTACTTTTATCACCAATTTTGCTTTGTTCTTTTGGTATTCTTAGTTGAAAGCTAGACCTAAGAAGGCTCATATGATAATTTCTAAGCCCTTGAAGGCCGCCTCTAATCACATGATTTTGAATTTGCTTTTCACAGCAGGGGAGAGCTAGTTCAGGTAAACCCTATAGATAACATTGTGAGCACGCCCGTGGATTGTGGCAGACACTGCACTAATTGGCTAAAATGAAAGTCAATAGATAATAAATAAAAAGTCATGTGATCAGGGGGCTGTCAGAAGATGCTTAGATACAAGGTAATCACAGAGGTAAAAAGTATATTAATATAACTGTGTTGTTTATGCAAAACTGGGGAATGGGTAATAAAGGGATTATCTATCTTTTAAAACAACAAAAATTCTGGTGTTGACTGTCCCTTTAACTGCTGTTTCATGTGAGCTGGAAACTTCGGGCGGATAAAGCAGCGTCCGCTGAATATTAAATCCAGTCCTATGAATGAATGTTTTTACTGTGCTCGCAAAATATGTACATATTCCCTGTGTACGCACGTTCAAATATTGTACCTGCTCATATTGCCAGCAGTGGCATGTGTTATTTAGCAGCAATGATGCCAAATCAATGGCTCCGATTACAAGTGGAGTGATACTTATAGAGCAGGTTGCGCTATCAATATTGCGGGGCCGCAAGAAAGTTTAACCAGAGAATGTGAGAATGCAAGTGCAACCGACATTTCTTTAGCCAGCCCTAAAAATCATTCATATTATAAGTGATGTGATAATTATCTTAAAAAAGTAAGACCTGAAGTAAAGTGTTAGGGCTAAAATAAAAGTATATAAAAACAAGTTAAACATATTAAAATAAAGTATTTCACTCATATTTAAAGTAACATATTTGTTGTTTATTTATTATTAAAATAAACGTTTTTAACACTGATATAAGAGATATGGGGGTAGATTTACCAATGCCTGTCCGACATGATACGCTGTTGACATTTATCATTCCCCAAGCAGTTCGCCGGGTGCAATGCCGCCCCCTGCACATTTGCGGCAATTTGGCTGCTAGCAGGGGGTATCAATCAGCCCGATCGTATAGGATTGGGTGGTTTGAAGACAAGCAGTCTCAGTAGTGGACAAGTAATGGAGCAGCGGTCTTTACTGCTGCCTGAAGGCTCGTGCGAAAACAAGAGGAACAAGGGCTATTCGGCCCTTGTTAAATCTACCTAATGATATATGACAAGGTGTTGACAGTGTAAATGTATGCGGGTGCATTCATATGTGCATGTATATATGTGTGTACATACAGCATATAAAACATACATATGAACATACACATACACATAACTATACATACAAATACAAATGTGAGCCCTTCCCAATCTAACACCTTGTCATATACCATATCTCTTTATATCACTACTAGCACACTTTTATTAATATAAATCTATCCTCTATATAAATCTCACCTTCAGCTTAGCTCACCTTCGGGTTAGTGCTTGAGTGAAAGCCAGACCTGAGTTTTGTATTGGGCCCCATAGAAGTCTATTACGTGCACGATTTGGTGCAGCCACGCTATCCAATCTCCAGATGTTAGCTAGCCTGAGGCCCTTTGCTTGATCGCTACCACTTTACTTGCAACTTGCAATATGAGCACAAAAATAAGAGCACTATTGATTTAAAGGTCCATTATGGTCTAACAATTACATACTCTAGTCCGATAGAGCATGCAATTTTAAGTCTATCATCAACCCTGCAGTACTGCAATAGGGTTAAACAAAGTGTAGAAATACTACTCGGGACTTGCGGTGCACTGCTGGTTTAGTGCAAGGATTAGAGTATGCAATTTTTCAATTATAATGGCCCTTTAACTTGCGCTGTGTTAGCTAATATTTTTGAGCTGTACTTGTAATCTAGGCCAATATATGCTCTGTCAGCAGCCTCTGTGCTTGAATTAGAATGTACTAGGAATATGTACATATGGTTTGTGCACGTGTACTGTAAAAATACTGTTATTTCAAAACTGAAGTGTATGCACATGTATTTCTATTGCAACAATGTTTATAATCAAAATTGAAATTCCACACAAATTTAACTTTTATGTCTTTTTAATCCAGAACAGTCATGACTTCCTAACACATGGGGGCTGATCAATATTTTAGAAAAAAAAAAGGAACATTCAATGCAGTACAATTACATAATTAACAAGTGCATGTTAAAAAGACAATGGGGTAGATTTATCAAAGCTTTAACTGATAATACGCTGGAATCCCGCTTCAAATTCGATGCGAGATTGATCCGCATTAGTTAACAAAGCGTCAAGATCGTCAAATGTTGAAATGTGTGACGTAATATACCATCCCGCAATATTAATCTGATGCTGATCAATGCTTGCGTCATTCCAGATGTTTCAAATTTCCATTCGACTCTATTTGACCATCTTCCCAATTTATGGGAAGGTACGCTCGCGTCAATTCTGACGCATCGTTCAAACTGCCACTCTTGAGGCCGTGAATGCCATAAAAATCAATGGGAGTCTGAAAACACAGAAATGTTATGTTCGATGCTGCAAGAGAATGAAGCATGTTAGATAATAAAAGTAAATTAGAAACTTTATTAAAATTGTATACCCTTTCTAAATCAAACAATATTATTGCTCCACATTTGATGCAAAATATTGCTCCAAATTTGGTACACTAGTAGATATAGGGATAAAAATGAAATAAATACTTTACTACTTATTGATTGTTACATCTTTGTCTCTCATTACAAAGCAAGGGGATAATATTATTATTGCTCCAAATTTGGTGTGAAGTATTGCTCCAAATTTGGTACACTAGTAGATATAGATATAAAAATGAAATAAATACATAACATAATATAGCTTCTTTTTTTTTTATAAATATATTTGCACCATGTTTAAGGCATTAATACAAGTCCCATTCTCCACTTCGCACCAAATTTGATGCAATACTCCTAAACAACCCACGAACTAGTGACATTTTCCACCACTTTTGATTGGGAAATGCATAATTGCATGATTTATGACATCAGCCAATCTAATTTAAATATACATTTTTTACTATCACTAACGAATCAAATTGCTAGATACTTGTGTCATTGATTACTCATCAGAACTTGTAAGTGCCATTTGTTACATTGGGGCCGAATTATCATTTGAGCGGACATGATCCGATATTGCGGATCATGTCCGCTGCACATCGATAAATGCCGACAGCATACGCTCTCTGCATTTATCATTGCACCAGATTTGCGGCTGCTAGCAGGGGGTGTCAATCAACCTGATCGTATTAGATTGGGTTGATTTCTGGTGGTCTGTCCATTGTCCATTGATTTCTGGTGGTCTGCAGATCATATCCACTGCACATCGATAAATGCCAACAGCATACGATCTCAGCATTTATCATTGCACCAGCAGTTCTTGTGAACTGCTGGTGCAATGCTGCCCCCTGTAGATTCGAGGCTGCTAGCAGGGGTGTCAATCAACCCAATTGTATTAGATCAGGTTGATTTCTGATGGTCTGTCTGCCTCCTCAGAGCAGGCAGACAGGTTATGGAGCAGCGGTCTTTAGACCGCTGCTTCATAACTTGTGTTTACGGTGACCCTGAAGGCTCGCCAGAAACACGGGGCATCAAGCTCCATATGGAGCTTGATAAATATGGCCCATTGTGTATTATACTTTAAAACTATGTATATGTGAAATTAGTATTAAAGTTAAACATTGATGATGACATTAGGACACAGAGTGTAATATTTTTGACAATGATTTTTAAAATCGAATGATGTTTGAGTCAATATAATCTTAAGATGATAGCTGAAATGGATAGTCCACCTAACATAAAACTGTCATGAATCAGATACAGCAGAAATTAAAATCACCTCTTTACAGTCATGATATATTCAGTGTTTTTCTTCCTTCTCTTAAATTTCATTTTCATTAAGAAATGTCATCTTATATGCCAGCCCATTTTATAACACCTGTGTAGGGGTGGTGTTTAAAACTAGACTGCAATCAGGAGGGGTGACACAGGTACCGAGAGAAAACTGGCCCAGCTCTTAAAATATCCATTGATTGCAAATAAATACATATGATACTCTGATTACATGTTATTCGCAATTATTTCTGCTCAGAATAACAATAAATTTACACTATATATATATATATATATATATATATATATATATATTGGTATAAATAAAGACAGAGATATAAAAGACAACATTGTTTAGAATAAAAAAAGGAATTTAGGGACATGTAAATATTTTTTTTTGACATAACACATATATATATACACAAGTATGTGCAAAAATATATGTACAAATTCTAGCATTAATAATCATTTTAAAAAACAAAAAAACACAAGATATCATATATCAGCTTTTTGTATAACAAATAGATACTTTTTAAGAGATATTATTGTTTGTTCAGGTACAAATGTAGCTATTTCTTTGACCTTAACGGATGAAAAATAAAAGATTAGCTAGAGAAATGTGCTTGTTCATGGACAGTAATGAAATGGTATACATAAAGTTGGAAAAAACAGAATATCCGCAACATCGATAACTCTTATTTATCAAAAGTCCGATGCTCATCGCTCCGTACTTGATGTGCGTGTTTTTGACAGACTTTTTAATAAATAAGGCCGTCGTATGTAGATTCTCGGCAGCGATGTCTGGCGAGCGTATTGACTTTAGTGAACGCGTTGAGATTGATGCAATGATAAATAGGCCTCAACGATTTAACACTTAGGGGCCGGTTTATCAATGTCTGTCCGATCATGCAGATCATGGCCGACAGACATCGCAGAATGCGATTTAACATTGCACAAGCAGTTCTGGTGAACTGCTTGTGCAATGCCGCCCCCTGCAGATTTACAGCCAATCGGCCGCTAGCAGGGGTGTCAATAAACCAGATTGTATGCGATCGGGCGTATTGTTCTCCGCAGCCTCAGAGGCAGCATACCAGCGGTCTTAAGACTGCTGCTTCATAACTGTTGATTCCCACGAGCCTAAAGGCTCACGCGGGAACAGGAGCATCAGGGGCCATTCTTTGAATTTCAAATAAGCAATAGATTTTTTTTCTGACACATTTATTTTTTCTCCCATTTTCTGGCCCCCTGTATCATGTGACAGACAAAAGCCAATCACAGACTAGTATAAGTATACCTGGTGAGCTTGTGCACATGCTCAGTAGGATCTTCTTTAAAAAGTGTGAATATAAAAAAAATTGCTAATTGAAATTGTCTTAAAACTGCCTGCTCTATCTGAATCATGAAAGTTTATTTTGACTTGAGTGTCCCTTTAAGGATCACATATACATGTGTGACTATTAAACAGAAGAAAAAAATATACTTTCTAAAAATGTGAAGTGAAGGTCCCCAAAGAGCGTATTTTAGTTCCTTGTCAGGCCACAAAAACTATACATAGTTTGCTCTGCTTTTCCACAAAAGACTCATGCAGAAAACCGTATATATCCCATGGTGCACCAGTTGGCTTTCCCTGATCTAGATCACATGATAACAAAAGATCAGTGACATTTCTCACATGCAGAACAATATCACTGAAAAATCTAAGCCTGCTCAGAAATTTCTGTTTTCTGATTTGCTGTTTATAATCTCTGTTATCAAAATGATGATACCAAATAAAGCAAAATGAAATGCAGAATAGCCCCATACATGACAAGTGACAAGGCAAACAAAAGGTTAACGTAGTTGCCAACACGAATAATGATATAGGTTGCAGATTCAGGCAGGGTCCTTTGACCTATATTGTATGAGTTCCTATATTATTAATCTATATTTCTTAAATTGCTGTACCTTATGATAAAAATAATAATAATAATAATTAATTATTACACTTCATTGATGGAAATTATTTGTCTGCTGGTTCCTAGTGGTTCATAATAATCTTAAAATTGCCTTTTTTTTTTAGCAATCATGATTTTTAAAACATTAATATTTAAAGTGATCTTTAAACATAATATTTTTACAGAGCTACCGTATAATTCAGCACTTTCAGTTGCTTGATATTAAATATTTAGTAGCATTGGTCTTTGAGAAGCACTATAAATGGCCCCAGAGAAGGATAAATTGCTTTATCACTATTACTCGCCATTCTGCTGGTCGGAGTATGTCATTTAGGCTACTAGATAAAATGAATGCTTTTGCGGGAATGCGTTAATATGATATTGTTCAATCTTGACCTATTATAGTTTGGATGCTAATATAATTGTAGTACAAGAATTCCCTGGAATATATAATCACCACAAAACCTTTGAAATTCAATCATGTATTTTTGATGATGTTAGATTCACTTATATATTTAGATGCAGCCAAGATTAAACATTGTATTGTTATAATTGATGTCTCTTTAAAGGAATATATATGTATATTGATATATATTTTATATATATTATATACTTTATGCATAATATATAACTGCAATTAAAGGGACAGTGCACAGTGAAATGTTCTCCCCTTTAATTTGTTTACAATTATCCTTTTTGGGCCAGATTACAAGGGATATTTGCACTGAGTATTACCAGTGCAGACTAATGTATGATTATTTATATATATATTTATGTGTTAATATGTGTATTAACACATATTATTTTAAATCCTTTATTTTGGAATTTTAAATAACTGAATTTGCCTGTGGTATCCCCACCTAAACTAAACATTTCAATACTAAATACAGACAGCAGAAGTAATTATACTAAAAATGGGGATAGTAGAGATAAGTAATAAAATGTTAAATTTCAATTGTTCTTTATAAGTATTGGGTTTTGGTATACAGACAGAGATAAGATAAGGAAGGATTTGTGTGTATAGAAAGTTATATGATAAGAAGATTGATTTCTCTGCAAGCTCAGCCCACTGTAATTGGTTGTGGTTTAAAAGAACAAAATTTAATTTACAAACCTGCCCCTAAAGTTGCATTTTCCTATACATTTTATTCTCTACAGCTGGTATAACAATTAATTGGTAACACATTAATGGGACAGTCTACTCCAGAATTTATATTGTTTAAAAAGATATATAAAATCCCTTTATCACCTAATCCCCAGTTTTGCACAACCAACATGATTATATTAATACACTTTTTACCTCTGTGATTACATTTTATCTAAGCCTCTGCAGACTGCCCCCAATCTCAGTTCTTTTGACAGACTTGCATACAGACCAATTAGTGCTGACTCCATGGTAACTTTACGAGAGTGAGCACAATGTTATGTAGCTGCGAGGTGTACTGAAAATGCTTAATGTGTTTATTTCAAACTGTACACGCTGTTGAATTATAAATAAAAAAATTTTTTTTAAATGTTATGTAGCTGGCATGCATGAACTAGCGCTGTCTAGCTGCGAAAAAATTTCAAAATTCACTGAGATAAGAAGCGGCCTTTAAGGGTTTAGAAATTAGCATGTGAGCATACCTAGGTTTAGCTTTCAACAGAGAATAAGAAAACAAAGCAAATTTGATAATAAAAGTAAATTGGAAATGTGTTTAAAATTACATGTCCTATCTGAATCATTAAAATTTAATTTTGAATAGATTGTCCCTTTAAGGGGAAATAATGTTACACTGTTCCTTTAAACACTACACTGCCAAAGGTCTGCAATCAAAGTCAATGTTTTAAAAGTTTTTAAACTCCTATTTTATTTGCAAAATATACATTGGTGCATATTTTTCCTCATCTCCCCTGCTGAGGCAAGTTAGGGATATATATATAAATATGCTTTAACGCTGACCAGCAATTCCAGTAAAAGGATTAGTTTTATTACGTTTGGAGTACACACTTCCAATTGTTCTAGGAACTGGGAAAATACACAATTTTTAAGACACTTTTCAATTTACTTTATCAGATGTATTTTGATCTCCTAGTATCATTTGTTGAAAAGCTTATCTGGGTAGGCTCAGCTGGTGATTGGTGGGTACACACCATATGCCTCTTGTGATTGGCTCACCAGAGATTTGTGTAGCTAGCCCCCAGTAGCGCATTGCTTTTCTGGAACTGACTTTAACTATGATCATGGAAAGCCTTACAATGGGCTAAGGGTTAAAGGGACAGTCTACTTCATTTTTTATTGTTTAAAAAGATAAAGACTTTACTACCCATTCCCCAGCTTTGCATAACCAACATTTTTATATTTATATACATACCCTTAAAGATTTGCCTGTGTCTAAGTCCCTGCAGGCCGCCTCTTGTCTCAATGCATTTTATTAGCTTTTCACAGCCAGACACAGCTAGTTTATGTGTACCATATAGATAATATTGTGCTCACTTACGTCCCGTGGAGTTATGCAGGAACCAGCACTGATTGGCTAAAATCTAAGCTTGTAAAAAGCACTGAGATAAGGATGCAGTCTGCAGGGGCTTAGATACAAGACAATCATAAAGGTAAAAAGTGTATTAATATAACAGTGTTGGTTATTCAAAACTGAGGAATGTGTATTAAAGGGATTATCTATCCCAGTGTTTTTCAACCAGTGTGCCGTGGCACACTAGTGTGCCGTGAGAGATCCTCAGGTGTGCCACGGCAGACTGACAACAGTGTGACATATTTTTTAAACTTTGCTTGTTTTTTACTCCCAGTGCAGGGGTAGTTTGTAGGAGGCATGGCATAACAGCACAATACATACAGTATGTGTGTGTTTGTGTGTATGTGTATATATATATGCTGTATTAGGCTACAATGTGTGATTTTTTTAAAATTTTGGGATGGTGGTGTGCCACAGGATTTTTTAATGTAAAAAAAGTGTGCCACGGCAAAAAAAAAGGTTAAAAATCACTGATCTATCCCTTAAAGGCTGGGGAGGGAATGAGAGAGAAGAAGAGGTTGTGTCTGAGATAGGCAATATTGTGGATAATGGGCTTACCTGTTATAAGGCACTTAGATCATCTTCAGGCCCTCTTTCAGGTTCTATTTCTCCTTCCAGATTCAAGCTGATGAAGTTACCTCCCTCCCTATGGTTTATGTGGATGGTAACTTGAGTTTTTTTTTTATGGCCTAGTATGGTTGATTTAGTTTTGTCAACGGCTGGGATAGGGTTAATCTATGTACTCTTTGTAAGCCCGGGGCAGTAATGTATCTAGCCGGTTTGTAAGAGTAAGAGCATATTGGCTAGGTGTGGAAAGTTGAGCGTATGGAAGAGGGAGATTGGGGGGAAAATGGCCAGGCTGATGTGAGGGTGAAATGCTTTGGGTGGTGCCTGGCGCCCCTTCTCGGGTAGGTAGGCCATTAGATCTCCAGAAACCCCAAATATCACCCGCCCTGGGTGGAGAGGAGCTCTGCTGCAGTTTTGGTGGGGCTACATACCTCTTGCAGTTCTGAGATAACATTCTAGTTAACTTTGTTGGTTTATTTATGAAGTGTTATTTGTTTATAAAGTGGCCAGTGATTGGCTTATTTTACCCAAGTTGGTCTCTGGTGTTATATCTAAAATGGGGTGGTGCAGGTGGTTAATTGGGTATGGTACAACTGCTTCACCCGGTAATGATCTCTGTAAGATTTTAATCCCTTATGTGTTCAATCCTGTTTGCAGGGATTAAACACAGAAGGGGTCGATCACACTCTATCAGCTTCTGAAAATGAATTTTTCGTAACAGCCGAATTTGAAACAGAGTTTTTTTGAGTGATGACAATGCTATTTTATTGTATTGTTTGTTAAAAACTCACAACTCCACCCCATTATTAGCAAAAGGACTTTTAGAGTGTTAACTGCCTGTTTTCGAAATAGAAATGGGAATGTCTCCTGAAACTAACACAATAGCCTATTCCAGTGATTGTGAACCTTGGCACCCTAGATGTTTCAGAACTACATTTCCCATGATGCTTAGGCACTCTGAAGTCCAGTTGAGCATCATGGAAAAGGTAGTTCTAAAAAATATGGAATGCCAAAGGTCCCTATCCTTTGCATTTTCACAGCACTATCTATTTGAAAATTGTTATTGTTTAAAAAGATAATCCCTTTATTATCCTTTCTCCAGTTTTGCATAACCAACACTGTTATGTTAATACACTTTTTGCCTCTATGATTACCTGTCTCTAAGCAACTGCAGACTGCACCCTTATTTCAGTGTCTTTTTTAGAATCTTGCATTTTAACCAATAAGCGCTGGTTCTTTTATAATTATTATTCTTCACTGGAGTGAGCACAATGTTATCTATATTGCACACATGAACTAGCAATGCCTGGCTGTATTGCAAGATTTAAAAAAACTACTAAAAAACACTGATATAAGGGGTGGCACGCAGAGGCTTATAAACAGGTAAACTTAGAGGTGATCTTTTTAAACAATAAAAAACATCAAGTATACTGTCCCTTTAAGGTTACAGCAAAACTCTAATTCCTTTGTTCACTTGACAAGGACAAAACTCATTTACATTTGTGATATTCTACTACTGTCATCATAGGACATCCTCAACACTCAGTATCCATATGAATCTTGGCAGGACTTCTATAGGCACTTCAGGAGGACATTTACATCTGAAAATAGTATGATTTTATATTTCATATTTGATTGTATTTTTCACTTGCACTAGCAGGATTGTCACAAACAATACAGGCGTTATTAAAATTGTGTTTTTATATGAGATTGCATATTCGCTACTTTCAGACGGCCAGATTACGAGTTTTGCATTATGAGGGGTGCGGTGCTAACTTGCACGTTATTGTCACCGCTCACTTACCTACAGCGCTGGTATTATAGGTTTTTATAAAAGCCGACAAGAAGTGAGCGTAGAGCAAATTTGAGCTCCATATAGGGTTTCCACCTTGGCCATGTTTTCCTGGAGATTTATGAGTTAGACATGCTACAGGGTGTGCAGAGGGCAATGTGCACTGTGCACTTGGACAGCACACAAATAGTGGTGACCCTGGACAGCACACAAATAGTGGTGACCCTGGACAGCACTATTCATGTTCCTCCCTGCACTCCCTGCATAATGTGCAACTCATAAGTGTCCAAGAAAACATGGCTAAGGTGGCAACCCTAGCTCCATACCGCACTCCAATACCAGCGCTGTTTAAGTCAGCGGCCGGTGAGCTGGTTGTACGTGCTCGTGCACGATTTCCCCATAGACATCAATGGGGAGAGCCGGCTGAGAAAAAGTCTAACACCTGCAAAAAAGCAGCGTAAAGCTCAGTAACGCAGCCCCATTGATTCCTATGGGGAAACAACATTTATGTTTACACCTAACACATTAACATGAACCCCGAGTCTAAACAAACCTAATCTTACACTTATTAACCCCTAATCTGCCACCCACGGAATCGCCGACACCTACATTATACTTATTAACCCCTAATCTTCCGCTCCGGACATCGCCTCCACTATAATAAACATATTAACCCCTAAACCGCCGCACTCCCGCATTGCAAACATTAGTTAAATATTATTAACCCCTAATCTGCCGCCCTAACATCGCCACCACCTACCTACAATTATTAACCCCTAATCTGCCGTCCCCAACATCGCCGCCACTATACTAAAGTTATTAACCCCTAAACCTAAGTCTAACCCTAACCCTAACACCCCCTAACTTAAATATAATTAAAATAAATCTAAATAAAACCTACCACTAATAACTAAATAATTCCTATTTAAAACTAAATACTTACCTATAAAATAAACCCTAAGCTAGCTACAATATAACTAATAGTTACATTGTAGCTAGCTTAGGGTTTATTTTTATTTTACAGACAAGTTTGTATTTATTTTAACTAGGTAGAATAGTTACTAAATAGTTATTAACTATTTAATAACTAACTAGCTACAAATTTACCTGTAACATAAGTTACACTAACACATAACACTACACTACAATTAAATAAATTACCTAAATTAAATACAATTAACTAAATTAAATACAAATACCTAAATTACAAAAAAAATAATTACACAAAATAAAAATAATTACAAGATATTTAAACTGATTACACCTAATCTAATAGCCCTATCAAAATAAAAAAGCCACCCAAAATAAAAAAAACACTAGCCTAAACTAAACTACCAATAGCCCTTAAAAGGGCCTTTTGTGGGGCATTGCCCCTAAGAAATCAGCTCTTTGTCAGGGTTTTTTCCCTGTTTTGTTTGCCATGTGCTGCTGGCAGCCATTTTATTCACCTCTCTTGCTGACTCTGGTGCATACTTTCTGATGCTGCTCATTTCCTGCACTTCCTTTTATGGCCAGACTGGTGTACATCATTCGTGTGAGACAGTCTCAGAATTGTGATGTCATCACTTATTATTTTAAGGGCCTCTGTTCAGTATGCTTTGCGTTGTCTCAGACCTGTTTGTAAGAGCTCCTGTGTTTACCTGGCTGTCTGACGTCCCTCCTGGTTCTTGATTCCTGGCTTGTTCCTGACTCTATTGTTCTCCTTGTCCCTGATTCCAGCTTGTCTGACTACTCGCTTTGGCTCCTGACTCAGTTTCTCTGACTATTCGCTTTGGCTCCTGACTCGGCTCGTCTGACTACCAGCTCTGGTTTTGATTTCTGGCTTGTTATTTGACTTGTGGACTTATTATTTTTTGCTATTAATAAAGGTGCGATTATTTTTGCACTTCTCATCTCAGTCTGATTCCTGGAATCCTGACATTACGCAAGGGCCATGAATCCTGATGGTGCTAATAATCCACCTTTACCTGCCATAATTTTCAGGATGGATGAACAGGATCACCACTTGGATTAATTTGCACTAGCCCTGCAAACCCTGCTGACTCGCACTGCACATTTGGACCAAAGTGTCCTGCAAGTTATGGCTGCTCCTGTTTCCGCTGCTGCACCTAGTCCTACCAGGAGCATGTACAGTTCTGCACCTCTACCTCAGTGATATGGAGGTGATCCTAATCAGTGCAGAGGGTTTTTGAACAAGGTAGGCATTTACTTTGAGATGTTACCTCAGGCGTTTCCCTCTGACAGAGCTAAGGTGGGATTTCTCATATCGTTACTCTCTGACACAGCTCTTGCCTGGGCTAATCCCTTATGGCAGACTAATAAACCTGTCATTTCAAATTACCCTAAATTTGTGGCCTCCTTTCGAAGGGTATTTGATATTCCAGCTCGCTCCTCCTATGCTGCTAAACGACTCATGTCTATTCAGGAAGGTACAAGATCTGTTGCTCAGTATGCCATTGAGTTCCGTACGCTTGCCGCAGAGGTAGGTTGGAACAATGAAGCCCTTGTTGCCGCCTTCTTTCATGGGCTCTCTGATGCGATTAAAGACGAAGCTGCTGCCTGAGATTTACCAGAGGATCTCGAGGCATTGGTGTCTTTTTTTATCCTAATTAACATCAGACTCAGAGAGAGGCCTTCTTTCAAGGAGCACTTGCAGAAGCCTCCTGTACCGTTGTCTCCTACGTGTTCGTTCCCACCCATGCCTCCATCTCCTCCCATGCCTCCTGGTCCTGAGTCAGCAGGTACTGCTGAGCCGATGCAGTTGGGATTCACGCGTCTCTCCGCGACGGAGAGGGCCTTTAGGTGGAGGGAGGGACTCTGCCTCTATTGTGGGTTACAGGGCCACCTTTTGAAGTCTTGTCCTACACGACTGGGAAACACTCACACCTAAGGTCCTGATGGGGCAGACCTTGGGTGGTTTATCCTAATCCCCAGAACCGCTAAAGGAGAAACCTTTGGTCATGGTTATCCTTTCCTGGGTGGACTCCTCCATAGTCACCCAGGCTCTTGTTGACTCCGGTGCTGCGGGCTATTTCATTGACAGTGCTTTTGTATCAAAGCACTCCATTTCTGTTTTGCCTCAATCCATTCCACTTGATATTGAGGCCATTGATGGCAGGCCCCTTCAGCCCACACTCGTTACTCACAAAACAGCTCCGTTATCCATGGCTGTTGAGGCTCTTCATTTTGAAACCCTCCAGTTCCAGGTGATAAAGTCTCCGCATTTTCCGGTTGTTCTGGGTTATCCCTGGCTCCAAAAGCACAATCCCAGTCTCGACTGGCGCATGTCCGAAATTTTGTCGTGGTCTCCGCAATGTATTTCCACTTGTGTTCGGAAACCAGTTAAAGTCTTGTGCACTTCTTCGGTATCTCAATTGCCAGAGGAGTACCGAGAGTTCCTAGATGTTTTTGACAAGATGCGTGTCGGTACATTGCCTCCTCACTGGTCTTACGATTGTGCCATAGACCTGCAACCCAGAGCCATTCCTCCTCGGGGCCGGGTTTACCCTCTGTCTGTTGCGGAGAATTGTGCTATGGAGGAGTATCTTGCCGATGCTCTGTCGTGGGGGATCATTTGCAAATCCTGCTCTCCTGCAGGGGCTGGCTTCTTCTTTGTGAAGAAAAAGGGTGGCGAGTTAAGACCATGTATCGATTATAGGGGTCTTAATTGTCTTACCATTAAGAATGCTTACCCTATTCCGCTCATTACAGAACTCTTTGACCGCCTCAAGGGAGCTATGGTCTTTACTAAACTTGATTTGAGAGGAGCGTACAATCTCGTTAGGATCAAGGAGGGCCACAAATGGAAAACAGCATTTAACACCAGGAGTGGGCATTATGTGTATCTTGTAATGCCCTTTGGTCTATGTAATGCTCCTGCTGTTTTCCAGGAATTTATTAATGATGTCCTATGAGATATGTTGCAACAGTGTTTTGTGGTGTACTTAGACGACATCCTCATACACTCACCCACACTTGAGGCTCATCGTTCTGATGTTACACGGGTTCTTCAGAAACTACGTGAGAATGGCCTGTTTTGTAAACTCAAGAAATTTGAGTTCCATCAGACTCAAGTAACCTTCCTAGGTTATGTTATCTCCGTTGCAGGGTTCTCCATGGATCCTGACAAGTTATCTGCAGTTCTGTAGTGGCCTCGCCCAGTTGGTCTTTGGTCTATTCAACGTTTTTTGGGGTTCGCCAATTACTATAGAAAGTTTATTAAAAACTTTTCTTCCTTGGTCAAACCTATCACAGACATGACCCGTAAAGAGAATGATCCACTCCATTGGTCACCTACTGCCATTAAGGCCTTTGAGACTGCCTTTGCTGCCGCTCCAGTTCTGGCTCATCCTAACCCTGCCCTGCCTTTTGTTCTTGAGGTCGATGCGTCTGAGACTGGAGTAGGTGCCCTCTTGTCTCAACATTCTATGCCTGACGGTTCCTTGCATCCATGTGGTATCTTCTCTAATAAATTGTCTCCAGCATAGTGTAATTATGAAATTGGCAACAGGGAATTACTGGCCATAATTTTGGCACTCAAGGAATGGAGGCATCTACTCAAGGGTACTAGCGTGCCAGTGCTCATTCTTACTGACCACAAGAATTTAACTTATCTATCTGAAGCAAAACGTTTGTTGCACCGACAGGCCAGGTGGGCGCTATTTTTGTGTTGGTTGAATTATGTGGTCTCCTACCTGCCTGGTGGTAAGAATGTTAGGGCTGATGCCCTCTCTCAACAATTTTTGCCTCTGTCCAAGGAGGAGTCTGTACCTACTCCAGTTATACCTCCTAACCATATTTTGGCTACCATATGTACTAATTTGACTTCTCCCTTGGGGGAGGAGATCCTGGCTGCACAAACCAATGTACCTCCTGAGAAAGCTAGTGGTAAGTGTTTTGTTCCTGAGAATCTTCAAACTAAACTTTTGCACACTTACCACTATTCTAAAGCCGCAAGTCACCCAGGCAAGAACCAAATTATTTGGTCTGCTACTCGACAATTCTGGTGGCCAGGTATTCATTCTGATGTTGCTGCGTATGTTGCCTCCTGCTCAGTTTGTGCACAGAATAAGACTCCTCAACGTCTTCCTGTGGGTCTTCTTCAATCTATTGCTAATGGTGAGCATCCTTGGACACATCTTTCCATGGACTTCATTGTCGAGCTCCCTGTTTCCAATAGCAATACTGTTATCCTTATGGTGGTTGACCGTTTTTCTAAAATGTCACATTGCATTCCCTTGAAGAAGTTGCCTACCGCTCAGGAGCTTGCTTCAAGTTATGCCTGGGAGGTCTTCCGTTTACATGGATTGCTCCAGATTTTGGCGTTCCTTTTGTGCTCAAATGGGGATCCAACTTTCCTTCTCCTCGGCATATCACCCTCAATCCAATGGGGTTGTGTAACGGTCTAATCAAGCTCTGGAACAGTTCCTCCATTGCTATGTCTCAGATCACCACAATAATTGGTCTGAACTGTTACCTTGGGCAGAGTTTGCTCGTAAAAGTGCTATTAATGCTTCCTCCAAGTTATCCCCGTTCATGGCGAATTATGGGTTTCAACCATCCTTGTTGCCCGATTCATTCATGTCTCACGGTATTCCGGCTTTGGAGGAGCATCTCCGGCAACTCCATTCCACGCGGGTGCTGATTCAGGATTGCCTTCATCGTTCTATGCAGCGCCAAAAGTTCCAGGCTGATCATAGGCGTCTGCCCGCGCCTTCCTACCAGGTTGGTGAGAGAGTTTTGATGTCCTCCCACAACTTGAACCTTCGTGTGCGTCCTAATAAACTGGCTCCCCATTATGTTGGTTCTTTTCGAATACTCCAACGGGTCAATCCTGTGGCCTATGCTCTTGACCTTCCTCCTGCAATGCGCATCTCCAATGTTTTTCATGTCTCCCTCTTGAAACCATTGGTTTGTAATCAGTTTACCACTGTGTTGCCTCGTCCCCATCCTATCTTTATTGACAACCATGAGGAGTATTAGGTCAGCAGCATTATTGACTCTCATATGTCCAGGGGCCGTGTACAGTATTTGGTTCACTGGAGGGGCTACGGTCCAGAGGAGCGTTCATGGGTTCCCTCCTCTGATGTTCATGCTCCCATTCTCCTCCGTGCCTTCCATGCCCGTTTCCCCAATAAGCCTTTTTTCCTCCAGCGGGGGAGGCGTCGTTGAGGGGAGGGTACTGTCAGGTTTTTTTTCTCCCTGTTTTGTTTGCCATGTGCTGCTGCAGCCATTTTATTCACCTCTCTTGCTGACTCTTTGTGATGCTGCTCATTTCCTGCACTTCCTTTTATGGCCAGACTGGTGTACATCATCCGTGTGAGACAGGATGCAGTCTCAGAATTGTGATGTCATCACTTATTATTTTAAGGGCCTCTGTTCAGTATGCTTTGCCCTTGCGTTGTCTCAGACCTGTTTGTGAGAGCTCCTGTGTTTACCTGGCTGTCTGACATCCCTCCTGGTTCCTGATCCCTGGCTTGTTCATGTTGTTCTCCTTGTTCCTGATTCCAGCTCATCTGACTACTCGCTTTGGCTCCTGGCTTGGCTCGTCTGACTATTCGCTTTGGCTCCTGACTCGACTCGTCTGACTACCAGCTCTGGTTTTGATTCCTGGCTTGTTATTTGACTTGTGGACTTATTATTTTTTGCTAATAATAAAGGTGTGATTATTTTTGCACTTCTCGTCTCAGTCTGATTCCTGGCATCCTGACACTCTTTTACCTGTAAAAAAAAAATACAAACAACCCACAACAGTAAAACCCACCACCCACACAACCAACCCCCCAAATAAAACCCTAACTAAAAAAAAACTATGCTCCCCATTGTCCTGAAAAGGGCATTTGGATGGGCATTGCCCTTAAAAGGGCATTTAGCTCTATTGCAGCCCAAAGCCCTAACCTAAAAATAAAACCCACCCAATAAACCCTTAAAAAAACCTAACACTAACCCCTGAAGATCCACTTACAGTTTTGAAGAACGGACATCCATCCTCAACGAAGCCAGGAGAAGTCCTCATCGAAGCGGAAAGAAGAGGATGCTCAGCGCTGGATGTCTTGAAGATGGACCTGCTCCACGCCGGATGGATGAAGATAGAAGATGCCGTCTGGTTGAAGACTTCTGCCCGTCTGGAGGACCACTTCTCCCGGCTTGGATGAAGACTTCTCCCGGCTTTGTAGAGGACTTCTTTCCGCTTTGATGAGGACTTCTCCCGGCTTCGTTGAGGATGGATGTCCGGTCTTTAAAACTGTAAGTGGATCTTCAGGGATTAGTGTTAGGTTTTTTTTAGGGTTTATTGGGTGGGTTTTATTTTTAGGTTAGGGTTTTGGGCTGCAATAAATGCCCTTTTATGGGCAATGCCCATCTAAATTCCCTTTTCAGGGCAATGTTGAGCCTAGGTTTTTTAGTTAGGGTTTTATTTGGGGGGTTGGTTGTGTGGGCGGTGGGTTGTACTGTTGGGGGGTTGTTTGTATTTTTTTTACAGGTAAGAGAGCTGATTTCTTTGGGGCAATGCCACCCAAAAGGCCCTTTTAAGGGCTATTGGTAGCTTAGTTTAGGCTAGTTTTTTTTTTATTTGGGGGGACTTTTTTTATTTTAATAGGGCTATTAGATTAGGTGTAATTAGTTAAAAATATCTTGTAATTTATTTATTTTTTGTGTAATTTAGTGTTTTTGTTTTTTTTGTAATTTAGGTATTTGTATTTAATTTAGTTATTTGTATTTAATGTAGGTAATTTATTTATTTGTAGTGTAGTGTTAGGTGTTAGTGTAACTTAGGTTAGGTTTTATTTTACAGGTAAATTTGTATTTATTTTAGCTAGGTAGTTATTAAATAGTTAATAACTATTTAGTAACTATTCTACCTAGTTAAAAAAAAAATACAATAAAAATAAACCCTAAGCTAGCTACAATGTAACTATTAGTTATATTGTAGCTAGTTTAGGGTTTATTTTATAGGTAAGTATTTAGTTTTAAATAGGAACTATTTAATTATTAATTGTAGGTTTTATTTAGATTTATTTTAATTATATTTTAGTTAGGGTTAGACTTAGGTTTAGGGGTTAATAAATATAGTATAGTGGCGGCGATATTGGGAGCGTCAGATTAGGGGTTAATAACTGTAATGTAGGTTGCGGCGATGTTAGGGGCGGCAGATTAGGGGTTAATATTTTTATTTTAGTGTTTGTGATGCGGGAGGGCCTCGGTTTAGGGGTTAATAGGTAGTTTATGGGTGTTACTGTACTTTTTAACACTTTAGTTATGAGTTTTATGCTACAGCTTTGTAGTGTAAAACTCACAACTACTGACTTTAGATTGCATTACGAATCTTGCGGGATAGGCTGTACCGCTCACTT
Source organism: Bombina bombina (assembly GCF_027579735.1). Lineage (NCBI taxonomy): Eukaryota > Metazoa > Chordata > Amphibia > Anura > Bombinatoridae > Bombina > Bombina bombina. The sequence goes on along the minus strand of NC_069509.1, from coordinate 153,451,557 downwards.
TTTGGCCTAAAAAAAAAAAAGCTTGTAATACCGGCGCTATGGAAGTCCCATTGAAAAAAGACTATACGCAAATTGCGTACGTTGATTTGCGGTAAGGGCAAAAAAAGTGTACGGGACAGCTGTACCTACAAGACTCATAATAGCAGCGGTAGTAAGAAAGTAGCGTTATGAGCCTTAACGCTGCTTTTTTACTCATAACGCAAAACTCGTAATCTAGCCGAGAGTTAATTATTGCAATCCGTTTCCATCCGCACCACTGCTGCTAACCCATCTAAATGACTAGGTTATCTGAATGGGCAGACTGTACACTGTTTTTCTATTGCTATACGTTCACTTTGGAAATTGGAGATAAAAATGTTTTTAGAATAGGGGTTGTATATAGGCCTCCATTGCAGGATGAAAAACTGGACAATCTGTTATTAGATGAAATAACCAAAATGACCATGAAGGGTAAGGTTATAGTACTGGGGGACTTTAATTTGCCAGATATAGACTGGAAGATTCCTTCTGCTAGATCGGCTAGAAGCAGGTATATTCTTGAATCTCTGCTAGGGGAATCACTTGAACAATTAGTCAAGGAACCAACTCGTAAGGAAGCTATATTAGATCTAATACTTACAAACAGTGATACAGTTTCAGATGTGTCTGTAGGTGAGAACTTAGGATCCAGTGATCATCAATCTGTTTGGTTTAGTATTCATGTTCAGGAACTGTACACCCAGACTAAAACAAAAGTTTTAGACTTTAGGACGGCAGATTTTTCATTAATGGGAGAATACCTAAAAAACTATTTAAAGGGGAAAAATCTTATTACAGGGGTTCAAGAACAGTGGGAATTTGTGAAAGGTGCCATTTTAGATGCAACCGCACACTGTATTAGACATGTCTGTAAAAGTAAAAGAAAGCGGAAACCAATTTGGTTTTCCAAAGAAGTAGCACATGCTGTAAAGACAAAAAAGATAGCTTATAAAAATTACAGACACACACAAGCAGATGATGATATGAAAATATGGAGACTCCAACAAAAAAAGACTAAGCAGTTAATTAGGAAGGTTAAAGCTGATGCAGAAGAGAAGATAGCACAGTCAGTAAAACATGGGGACAAAACATTCTTTAGATATATCAGTGAAAGAAGAAAAAATAAGGTAGGAATAGTAAAATTGAAATCAGTTGATGGTAGAATAATAGAAGGAGATAAGCAGATTGCAGACTGTCTCAATGATTACTTCTGTTCTGTTTTCACTAAAGATTGTGAAGATACAATGTCTACATTAAGGGATGCTATGCAAAATAGAAACAAGCTTAACAGTAATCTTTTTACAGAGGATGAGGTTTTGTTAGCATTATCAAAAATAAATGTTACAAAGGCAGTGGGTCCTGATAATATTCATCCAAGGGTTTTAAAAGAACTTCGTTCAGTGCTAACTGTCCCATTAACTGATCTGTTTAATCAGTCACTATTAACAGGAGCTGTCCCAGATGATTGGAGAATAGCAAATGTAATACCTCTTCATAAAAAGGGCAGTAGAGAAGAATCTGGCAACTACAGGCCAGTTAGTTTAACTTCAGTAGTAGGGAAATTAATGGAAAGCCTCTTAAAGGAAAGAATTATGACTTACATAAAGACAAACAATTTAGAGGACCAAAATCAGCATGGTTTTACTTCAGGGAGATCATGTCAGACTAATCTAATTGACTTCTTTGATTATGTAACAAAAGTATTAGACAAGGGAGGAGCAGTTGATGTAGCATATCTAGATTTCAGCAAAGCATTTGACACCGTCCCACACAATAAACTTATTCACAAACTATATCTCCTTGGTCTAGATTCAAAAATTGTGAACTGGGTGGAATGCTGGCTTAAGGACAGAAAACAAAGTGTCTTAGTAAATGGAGTTCATTCAGCAGAGGGGGCTGTTACTAGTGGTGTTCCTCAGGGGTCAGTTCTGGGGCCTGTTTTGTTTAACATATTTATCTGCGATATCAGCAAAGGGCTACAGGGGAAAGTATGTCTATTTGCAGATGATACAAAAATTTGCAACAGAGTGGATGTTCCAGGGGGGGTAGACAAAATGAGAAGTGATATACAACAATTGGAGGATTGGACAAACGACTGGGATCTAAAGTTTAACACAGCAAAGTGTAAAATAATGCATTTAGGGAAGAAAAATCCAAATGTTAATTACAGACTCAATGACACTTTACTGACTGTTACAGACGAGGAAGAGGACTTGGGAATTATTATTTCAGATGATTTAAAACTTAGTAAACAATGTAGTAAGGCAGCGAGTAAGGCTAGCAGAATGCTTGGATGTATTGGTAGAGGTATTTGCAGCAGAAATAGTAAGGTTCTTATGCCACTTTATAGATCATTAGTTAGGCCTCATCTTGAGTATTGTGTGCAGTTCTGGAGGCCATATCTTCAGAAGGATATTAACAAACTTGAATCTGTGCAAAGGAGGGCTACCAAAATGGTACATGGTCTAAAAAATAAAACTTACCAGGATAGGCTCAATGACCTAAATATGTATAGCTTAGAGGAGAGAAGGGAAAGAGGTGATATGATAGCAACTTTCAAGTACATTAAAGGGTTTAGTAAAACTGAGGCTGTGGGTATTTTACATAAAATGGAAAATTCAAGAACAAGGGGTCATGAGCTCAAGCTAAAGGGTAGTAGATTCAGGAGTAATTTGAGGAAGCACTTCTTTACAGAAAGAGTGATTGATTTATGGAATAAACTTCCTCAAGAGGTAGTAGCAACAAACACTGTGGGGGACTTTAAAAATGCATGGGACAAGCATAGGGCTATCCTACGAACTAGATAAGTTTATACTGTTAGGTAAGGTGGGGCAGACTTGCTGGGCCTATGGCTCTTATCTGCCGTCAATATCTATGTTTCTATGTTTCTATGTAACTTTCACAAGAATTCTTTTAAACTATATTTATTTATCATGTTTGTTAAAGGCCTGTTCCACAAAATGCTGGATATAAATGTCTATGCAAAACAGTTATGATAACTTTTATTTACAGGATTTCTCACTTCTTTTAACCTGTAAATTTCGACCCCGCTTCCTTGATGCTTAGGGGTAGATTTATTAAGCAGCAGATGTTTCCAGCTCACCGTAAACAGAAGTTAAGATGCAGCGGTCGTAAGACCGCTGCTCCTTAACTTTACCGCCACCTCTGAGGTGGTGGACTGCAATCATCCCGATCACATATGATCGGGATGATTGACACCCCCTGCTAGCAGCCGATTGGCCACAAATGTGCAGGGGGCAGCATTGCACAAGCATTTCACAAGAAATGCTTGTGCAATGATAAATGCAGACAGTGTATGCTGTCAGCATTTATCGATGTCGGGCAGACATGATTCGCTACAGTGAACCATGTCCATCCGCAAGTTGATAAATCAGCCCCTTAGTATCAAACTAATTGACCCTTAAATGAGATAGAGCAATCACAAACAGGTTTTTACAGGGGACAAACTACCATGCACGTTAAGTCCAAACTCATTTGTGACAGTAAATATATTATTGAACTTGCAATCTGGATGAGCATTCATGACTTTGAGATGCATTTAGATGGGTAAACAGTGGTGCGGATGGAAATGGAAAATGAAATATGAAATCACGCCATTTGCAGATGTAGAGTGAGTTTTCCTGCAGATAGTTGTATATGATATCACATAGTACTCACATTTACATATGTATATGTCCCTTTAGAAAATAATAGAGGTGTACTCTGGTCATGTAAAGCTCTGTACAAGCACACAGTCAAACAGTCAAAGCAGCCGTTAGGTCAGTGAGTGGTGTGGCAGGTCATTGATGACAGGCTAAACCGTTAGCAAAAATACATTGACCATCAAGCATCCCAGTCATAATATCAGCAAGAGACTGATCCCAGAAGTAAATACGAACAATAAGGCTCACCTCTCCCATGCGCGGCTACAAACCTCACACTCGGTGGGGAAACACAAAGTTCTTCCTCTGGATCCTTCTTTCTCAATCGCTGTCTTCCAATGTGCAATGGGAAGCTACAGTTGCAGTTCAGTTTGCTCACACACTCAATAGCTCTGTAAGTGTAGAGCGTAACAGTCCAGCCCACAACCACCACCACGTGACTGCTGTAGCCATCAATGGCTCACACGATTCAAGTTTGAATAACGGAAGGTGCCTGGCTGGCAGGGAAGACATAGATGTAGATAAAGTTGCGGGCACAATCTTCATTAAAACAATTCTTTATTGGTCACAATGGTAAAAAAAAGAAGATATAAAATAAAGAACAATACAGCTGCGGTTACATGGAGTCTATTTTCAATCTTATTTTTGTTACCATTATGACCAATAAAGGATTGTTTTAAGGAAGATTGTATCGGCAACTCTATCTACTTCTATGTCCCTTTATAATGTCAATTTGTACCCTGTTAACTGTGTACAACCTCTCCAATAGGAATGAATTGAGCTTTATTGAATCAATACCACATACAGTATGTTAACAAACTTGTTGTATGTCTCCTGTGGCTGTTTCAGAGCATTTAACATATGTGCAATATAAAAAACTGTTTGGAAATAGCTGTAAAATTGTCTAACCGGTGCCCCAAAAGCCCTTCTGAGGCCAAATTCGATAAGCCAAAACGGGAATCGAAAAATAGTTGAATAATGAGCTGAAAAAAGATTTAATGGCTTTTTTCAAGTGGTCCACGCCCATTTGTGAGTACAAGAATCAAACGAAATTGCACTATTGTTTTCTCGCTGAAAAAAATACAAAAATATTTTCTGGCCAAAAAACTGCGAAAAAATAAGATCCCGATAAATTGTGGTCAAGGTCATCGTTATATGCAAGCAAAAGTGCTATAAAAATATTTTTAACAAACTACAGCACTTTATTTTTGCACTTTTATGTCCCTTTAAGGGGAAAAAAACAAACATTTCAGTATCCAGAACCCTGTGCTATGCTACACAGTGATTTTGTAATCAGTGCCGGAGTTTTTTTTATAGCTATTCCTATCTAACCACATCAATTTTAAAAAAAAAGTATGCTAATCTTTTCAAGGGGTGCTAATGAGCAAGACCAGTATTTTTTTCAAGATTGTGGTCTCCCTAACACACACACACTTAGGTGTCTATTTTTCAAGCTGTGGCCCGACAAGGGCATACATACGTGCCCCTGTCCGCTGCAGTTCGCCTCTGGCGGACTATATTCCACTGCCGGAATTCAGCATTGCACAAAACACAATTTTGTGCTCTTGTGCAATGCCGCCCCTTGCCCGCGCACAGCCAATCACGCACCCCTTATTGCGTTAAACTTTGAAGCACAGAAATCCACTTTAAAATAATGAAAGCTATGGTACGTTTATTAAAACAACTTTATTGGTATACATATTTATTACTGAGCCCATGGCACGTATATCTCCATAATTTGTCGTTTGTTATCTTACCTTTTCTGCTGATGTCAAACAATGGCGCTTTTGGTAACAATGAAAGTGACAAGTTTTGGCAACCCCAAATTCAAGTGCAGTTAGGATCATCCAAATACAGAAAGTGGTGGTGGAGTTTGAACATTGAATAACAATTTCAGCAAACAAGGCGTTAATATCTTCCAATAATGTTCAGACTCTGATGGCATGGTAAACTATTGGAAGACTGGAGAAAACAAATGTAATTAAAAGGTATTTACCGTCCCTTTAAAGAAAGTGCAGAAACCTCTTTTAAAAGTCCTGGGGTCTCTTTCTTCCCCCGAATTGGGGAGTTAAAGGGACAATAAAGTTAAAATTTAAAATAAAAGTTTCTTGATTCAGATAGAGCCATAATAAACAACTTTCCAATTTACTTCTATAATCAAATTTGTATTGTTATCTTGGTATCTCCTTGTTGAAACCTATATCTATATATGGGCTCAGGAGAAGCAATGTTCTTCTGTGAGCTTGCTGGTGGCTGCACACATATGCCTCTTGTCATTGGCTCACATATGTGTTCAACTAACTCCAAGTAATGCATTGCTACTCCTTCAACAAAGATTATCAAGAGAATGAAGCAAATCAATGGAACATTTTTAAAATTGTATAAAAATAAAAAAGGGTATTATGTCCTTTAAATTCATTTTTATGCCTCTTGATTATCTGCGTTTCTGTAGCCATTAATGAAAAAAGAAAATAAAAACAGCTATTTCAATTTACACAAAAAAATATAAAAATATAAATACAGCGTAGCCGCGTAGCTGAGAGATATTGCAGGTTTGGTTCCAGACAACCGCAATAAAGCGAATATAGCAATAAAGTGAGTCACACTAATATTTTTGTTTCCCAGTGCATATAAACGTTATAGTTACACTATGCTGTAGTCTATTAAGTGTGCAATAGCATTATGTCTAAAAAAAACTATCGGCTAGATTTGGAGTTTTGTCGGTAATGACCCGAAAAACTAACGCCGGCTTTTTTCTGGCCGCACCATAAAAATAACTCTGGTATTGAGAGTCCACATAAAGGCTGCGTTAGGCTCCAAAAAAGGAGCGTAGAGCATTTTTAACGCAGCTTCAACTCTCGATACCAGAGTTGCTTACGCAAGCAGCCAGCCTCAAAAACGTGCTCGTGCACGATTCCCCCATAGGAAACTATGGGGCTGTTTGAGCTGAAAAAAAAACCTAACACCTGCAAAAAAGCAGCGTTCAGCTCCTAACGCAGCCCCATTGTTTGCTATGCGGAAACACTTCCTACGTCTGCACCTAACACTCTAACATGTACCCCGAGTCTAAACACCCCTAACCTTACACTTATTAACCCCTAATCTGCCGCCCCCGCTATCGCTGACCCCTGCATATTATTATTAACCCCTAATCTGCCGCTCCGTAAACCGCCGCTACTTACATTATCCCTATGTACCCCTAATCTGCTGCCCTAACATCGCCGACCCCTATATTATATTTATTAACCCCTAATCTGCCCCCCACAACGTCGCCTCCACCTGCCTACACATATTAACCCCTAATCTGCCGACCGGACCTGAGCGCTACTATAATAAAGTTATTAACCCCTAATCCGCCTCACTAACCCTATAATAAATAGTATTAACCCCTAATCTGTCCTCCCTAACATCGCCGACACCTAACTTCAATTATTAACCCCTAATCTGCCGACTGGAGCTCACCGCTATTCTAATAAATGTATTAACCCCTAAAGCTAAGTCTAACCCTAACACTAACACCCCCCTAAGTTAAATATAATTTACATCTAACGAAATTAATTATCTCTTATTAAATAAATTATTCCTATTTAAAGATAAATACTTACCTGTAAAATAAATCCTAAAATAGCTACAATATAAATTATAATTATATTATAGCTATTTTAGGTTTAATATTTATTTGACAGGCAACTTTGTAATTATTTTAACCAGGTACAATAGCTATTAAATAGTTAAGAACTATTTAATAGCTACCTAGTTAAAATAATTACAAAATTACCTGTAAAATAAATCCTAACCTAAGTTACAATTAAACCGAACACTATACTATCATTAAATTAATTAAATAAACTACCTACAATTACCTACAATTAACCTAACACTACACTATCAATAAATTAATTAAATACAATTCCTACAAATAAATACAATTAAATAAACTAGATAAAGTACAAAAAATAAAAAAGAACTAAGTTACAAAAAATAAAAAAATATTTACAAACATAAGAAAAATATTACAACAATTTTAAACTAATTACACCTACTCTAAGCCCCCTAATAAAATAACAAAGACCCCCAAAATAAAAAATGCCCTACCCTATTCTAAATTACTAAAGTTCAAAGCTCTTTTACCTTACCAGCCCTGAACAGGGCCCTTTGCGGGGCATGCCCCAAGAAGTTCAGCTCTTTTGCCTGTAAAAAAAAAAACATACAATACCCCCCCCCAACATTACAACCCACCACCCACATACCCCTAATCTAACCCAAACCCCCCTTAAATAAACCTAACACTAAGCCCCAGAAGATCTTCCTACCTTATCTTCACCATACCAGGTTCACCGATCCGTCCTGAAGAGCTCCTCCGATGTCCTGATCCAAGCCCAAGCGGGGGGCTGAAGAGGTCCATGATCCGGCTGAAGTCTTCATCCAAGCGGGAGCTGAAGAGGTCCATGATCCGCATGAAGTCTTCATCCAAGCGGGAGCTGAAGAGGTCCATGATCCGGATGAAGTCTTCTATCAACGGCATCTTCAATCTTCTTTCTTCTGGATCCATCTTGCAGACCTCCGACGCGGAACATCCTCTTCTCCCGACGCCTACTAGCCTAATGACGGTTCCTTTAAGGGACGTCATCCAAGACGGCGTCCCTCGAATTCCGATTGGCTGATAGGATTCTATCAGCCAATCGGAATTAAGGTAGGAATATTCTGATTGGCTGATGGAATCAGCCAATCAGAATCAAGTTCAATCCGATTGGCTGATCCAATCAGCCAATCAGATTGAGCTCGCATTCTATTGGCTGTTCCGATCAGCCAATAGAATGCGAGCTCAATCTGATTGGCTGATCGGATCAGCCAATCGGATTGAACTTGATTCTGATTGGCTGATTCCATCAGCCAATCAGAATATTCCTACCTTAATTCCGATTGGCTGATAGAATCCTATCAGCCAATCGGAATTCGAGGGACGCCATCTTGGATGACGTCCCTTAAAGGAACTGTCATTCGGCTAGTAGGCGTCGGGAGAAGAGGATGTTCCGCGTCGGAGGTCTGCAAGATGGATCCGGAAGAAAGAAGATTGAAGATGCCGTTGATAGAAGACTTCATCCGGATCATGGACCTCTTCAGCTCCCGCTTGGATGAAGACTTCATCGGATCATGGACCTCTTCAGCCCCCCGCTTGGGCTTGGATCAGGACATCGGAGGAGCTCTTCAGGACGGATCGGTGAACCTGGTATGGTGAAGATAGGGTAGGAAGATCTTCAGGGGCTTAGTGTTAGGTTTATTTAAGGGGGTTTGGGTTAGATTAGGGGTATGTGGGTGGTGGGTTGTAATGTTGGGGGGGGGTATTGTATGTTTTTTTTTACAGGCAAAAGAGCTGAATTCTTTGGGGCATGCCCCGCAAAGGGCCCTGTTCAGGGCTGGTAAGGTAAAAGAGCTTTGAACTTTAGTAATTTAGAATAGGGTAGGGCATTTTTTTATTTTGGGGGGCTTTGTTATTTTATTAGGGGGCTTAGAGTAGGTGTAATTAGTTTAAAATTGTTGTAATATTTTTCTTATGTTTGTAAATATTTTTTTATTTTTTGTAACTTAGTTCTTTTTTATTTTTTATACTTTAGCTAGTTTATTTAATTGTATTTATTTGTAGGAATTGTATTTAATTAATTTATTGATAGTGTAGTGTTAGGTTAATTGTAGGTAATTGTAGGTAGTTTATTTAATTAATTTATTGATAGTGTAGTGTTAGGTTTAATTGTAACTTAGGTTAGGATTTATTTTACAGGTAATTTTGTAATTATTTTAACTATTTTAGCTATTAAATAGTTCTTAACTATTTAATAGCTATTGTACCTGGTTAAAATAAATACAAAGTTACCTGTAAAATAAATATAAATCCTTAAATAGCTATAATATAATTATAATTTATATTGTAGCTATATTAGGATTTATTTTACAGGTAAGTATTTAGCTTTAAATAGGAATAATTTATTTAATAAGAGTTAATTAATTTCCTTAGATTAAAATTATATTTAACTTAGGGGGGTGTTAGTGTTAGGGTTAGACTTAGCTTTAGGGGTTAATACATTTATTAGAATAGCGGTGAGGTCCGGTCGGCAGATTAGGGGTTAATAAGTGTAGGCAGGAGGAGGCGACGTTGTGGGGGGCAGGTTAGGGGTTAATAAATATAATAAAGGGGTCGGCGGTGTTAGGGGCAGCAGATTAGGGGTACATAAGTATAACGTAGGTGGCGGTGCTTTGCGGTCGGCAGATTAGGGGTTAATAAGTGTAGGTAGGTGGAGGCGACGTTGTGGGGGGCAGGTTAGGGGTTAATAAATATAATACAGGGGTCGGCGGTGTTAGGGGCAGCAGATTAGGGGTACATAAGGATAACGTAGGTGGCGGCGCTTTGCGGTCGGCAGATTAGGGGTTAATAAGTGTAGGTAGGTGGAGGCGACGTTGTGGGGGGCAGGTTAGGGGTTAATAAATATAATACAGGGGTCGTCGGTGTTAGGGGCAGCAGATTAGGGGTACATAAGTATAACGTAGGTGGCGGTCAGCAGATTAGGGGTTAAAAAAATGTAATCGAGTTGCGGCGATGTGGGGGGACCTCGGTTTAGGGGTACATAGGTAGTTTATGGGTGTTAGTGTACTTTAGAGCACAGTAGTTAAGAGCTTTATAAACCGGCGTTAGCCCAGAAAGCTCTTAACTACTGACTTTTTTCCTGCGGCTGGAGTTTTGTCGTTAGATGTCTAACGCTCACTTCAGACACGACTCTAAATACCGGAGTTAGAAAGATCCCATTGAAAAGATAGGATACGCAATTGACGTAAGGGGATCTGCAGTATGGAAAAGTTGCGGCTGAAAAGTGAGCGTTAGACCCTATTTTGAGTGACTCCAAATACCGGAGGTAGCCTAAAACCAGCGTTAGGAGCCTCTAACGCTGGTTTTCATGGCTAACGCCAAACTCCAAATCTAGGCCTATGTATATACCTTAATTAAAAATACCTAATTTCTAAAAAAATGCTAACCATCATCTGAGCCTTCAGTGAATCATAATCTCTTTGCTGGTGTTGTGTGTGTGTGTTTATAGGTGTGTATATATGTGTATTTATGTGTTTATATGTGTATGTATATATATATATTTATATATATATATATATATATATATATAATGGAAAAATGGCACCGATACACTTGGTCAACACAAGGTTGCCACAAACCTCCAATTTGTAAAAAGAGCAATATCTGCAAAGCACAATAAAGTGAAGCGCAAAATAAGAAGAATGCCTTTAAATATATATATATATTTATTTATTTATATATAATTACGGGCCATTACTGATTGCTCGTACTGCAATAAGACAATAAGACAAGTTTAAAAAAAAATCTCAGCTTTAAATGGCCATATGCTACATTTAAAGTTTTAAACATTGCGTTTCTTGTTGTGGTACTACTCAAGAGGCCAGTGAAGTAAATATAACAAGACTTGGACATGTATAATGTCGACTGTCCCTTTAAGATATAGTTTATTTTCCAAGACAAATGAGAATTTTTGAAGTCAAGTAATCTAATATTTTACCCTGCAGCATAGATAATTGTATGGCTTCACCATTCTTCAGTGTTAAAAATTATTTACAAAATATCAGTGTTATTGAGTGCATTGTTGACTAACGTTGTGGAGAAATGACACATTTTGAGAAATAAAGCCATACTGCTTTTAAAGATACTATAAATATACATTTGCTTTGAATCAACTTGATAATGTCAGATCTCTGTGTTTAAATGTTTCTGTAATCTATTACAGACAAAAACAAACATTTTTTTTATCCCGTTTAAAGGGGCACAACAGCCAAAATGTTTCTTTCATGATTGAGATAGAGGATACAATTTTACAGCTTTCCAATTTACTTCTATTATCTAATTTTGCTTTTTTTTCTTGGTATCCTTTGTTGAAGGAGCAGCAATCCATTGCTGGGAGCTAGATGAACACATCAGGTGAGCCAATTACAAGAAGTATATATGTGCAGCCACCAATCAGCAGCTAGCTCCCAGTAGTGCTTTGCTGCTTCTGTGTCTACCTAGGTATTCTTTTCAACAAATGATACCAAGAAAACAAACCAAATTAGGTAATAAATAATAATAAAGTAAATGTAAACATTATTGAAATATTACAGTATGTTCCATTTGAATCATGAATGAAAACAAATTGAGTTTTCTATCCCTTTAATTATTTATTTGAATATTTTGTGAAAGATTTTGGCTGATCATAATATTTTTTAATGTTTGTAGTGGTTAGCTCAGGATTTTTTCATTGCTGTATAGAAATGAGGTAATTTTAATATACTTTACAGTTCCCTTTTCCCCCTGAGTTCAATGCCCCTTTAGGTTTATGGTATTTCAAAACGCACCATTCATAAAGCAGAGAGGGAGTCAAACACACTTAGTTTGTAGTAGTTTTTTTTTTTTTTAAAGTGTATTTATTTACTTTCTTCCTCCTTCTCCGGGCAGAAGATCAATCACTGCAGAAGAACGTGGACGCTAGAAAACGTTGACTTCAGCGTCTGTGGGACCTATTCATGGCCTGCCATTTGGACGTACTTGTGGGTAGTGAACAAAATCAATAAGACACCTCTGACTGACTCTATTTACAAACTAGCTGCCTTCAGCAGCCAGCCTGTTTAAGCACTTCATTGCCATTCAGCAAAGACCATCTGCTTCCTTTAGCTGTAAGTCTCTACGAAAAAAAAAAACAAAAAAAAAACCTCAGCCTTGACATGCTAGAGATATGTCAGTGCAGTTATCAGCAGAAAGCAACATCTGCCATGCTTGACACCCACTATTGTAGGCCTTTTAATCTGTCCCCTTCCTCTATTTAACTGCAGACAACAGCTCCCTATATTATATTTTGCCACTCAATTAGCACTATCATCCTGCAGAAATAGAGGCCAATTTACCTTTAATGACATCATTGTTAGAAGAATAGAAATGGCTGGTTGCTAGCTGTCATTGGTTCGCAGAAGGCAGGCTTGTCTCTCTCCACTAACCCCAACCGAAGAAGGGAGAGGCATCATGGCCTATCGCAGGCAGTCTTCACCCCCGACCATAGACATTGTTTCCGACAGTTCTCAGAGGCAGTGTGGCGGAAAATTGAGTCCAGATTCATTAGGTTTTTCAGTGTGCTGCTCAAGTCAGTTAAATTGATACATTTCCTAACAAAATTGAAGTGCTTTGTGCTGCCAGCGGAAAGCCTGGTGACCCTGCTCGGCCCACTGAGCAGCCGAAACGAGTTGATGGATCCATTAGGCCGCTCAGAATGCTTTTCCCCCCTCTCCTTCCATTCCTGAGTGACACTGTAAATCTGAGCCAATTTCAGTCCCTAATCATCATTACAAAACCCTCTACTGTTCATTTATTACTCTACAATTCTAATACTGCCTTGCAAATGGGTCAGCACCCAGGGAGACAATGCAGAGGCAAAGAAAGCTTTAAAGTGACAGTCACTATTTGACGTCTCCAAATACCCTCAGGGTCGCTAGGATACATTAAGTCAGACAATCTTTTTCACAGCCATTTTCCTCACTGAGTTAAATATGACTATAAACAACTAACTGGCCTCTCTTATTAACCCCTTGCAAATCATTGCTGATTTATCTGGCAGCCAAAGGGTTAAGTGCATCATTTAATGCCCCTAGCTCTATAGCAAACTAATCTTTTGTTTCATAAAACACTGTTTTATTGCCTTTCATTTTGTTTTGCTATTCCTTTCACTACAGTTTTGTTCTGCATGTGATGTTACTCTTTAAAGTTTAGTGAATTGAAAGTTTGAAGATGGACACTCCTTTAATAGAATCTCATTGGTGGTAACTATGACAACCATAGTAGTACTATTTTGGGGCCATGTATTTCTTTTTTTAAATATGAGTCAGCTTTCTACCTGCACAATAGAGACACACAGTGGATTCATAAAGGCTTATACAGTATTTGTATAAGTCTGGTTGTAATTGTAAAATTAAAAACATTACTTGCATATGAATTCCTATTACATTTCCTAATATAATTTCTCCCAATATGAATTACTATTAATAATTTAAAAGTGGTTTATGCTTGACTAAAGTTTATTGAGAAATAATTTGAAGTTCCACAACAATCAGTTTACCTGTTTTACTTTTATCTAATGGCAGTAGGCATCATCTTTAAATGAACATAAAACAGGTTGAAATCTGTGCATATCCTAAAAGGGCTACTTAATTAAAAATAGTTTGCATAAAAAAATGTTTAAAAATGTCTAGCAAGTATTTTAAAATATTTTTCAAAAATAAGCAAAATGAATTACATAGCTAAGCTGCCTGGAGCAGCCAACTCCACGCCCCTTATCAGTGTTTAGACAGGCATTGTATTTCAACTGGGTTCAGAGCTTCTAGGCATGCCCAGCACATAATCTCTATTCACTTTTGCATTCTACGAAAGCAACAATAGATATAGATACAGCCATAGAAGGAAATGTGCGAGGGGAGTTAGAGCTTTACAATTCAGAAACTAAAAAGAAAAGGGTTAATGGTGAGGCACCGCTGTATAAATGTGCAGGTAAACTAATTAAAGTACATATTATTATGTTCTGTCTCTATCCCAACTTGTTTAATGTCCCTTTACATACAATGAATTCTTAGCTTTTTCTTGCCTGAGTACACTATCCCTTTAGGTATACACATTCTTAATGTATTTAATAATGATGAACTGTAAATTCTGCATTACAATAAACACAGTTATTTGCAAAAACAAATGTTAAAAACCAGTTTTCTGAACCAGTTTCTTTGGTGGCTGGAATTTGTTTCTGTTTATTACAATACACATTTTACACCATCACAGGTTTAAAACAGTTTTTGGACAAAGTGATGTCTCAGAACCAAGTCGGATTAGCACACCAAACACATCATAAATACATAAAAATAAACAGTTACACTCATATAAACCCTATCTGACAAATATTATTCATATAAATAATAATAAAACATATTTATAAGGGTTTAAAGATATTTGGCCATGTATTTGACTGCAAAGGGCTATAATATATATATATATATATATATATATATATATATATGTGTGTGTGTGTGTGTATTTTTATTTTAAATATATATATATATATATATATACAGTATATATATATATATATATATATATATATATATATATATATCCCTATATATAGGTATAGATATATATTTGACATTAACATTATCAGATATATATATTTAATAATAAAAATAAAAAAAAATTGTATGTGAAGAACATTTGAAACATAAAATATGTGTAATGTGCTTTGAATTGCGCACTTTAGGTCTAATGTGGTGTCAGGATAAGCGCGCATGCAGAATTAGTTATCTTAAGGAGTGTTATGTAAATATTAAAAAATATTAATAAAAATATTTATAATTATAGATACTGTTAAAAATAACAAATATAGTCTATGGATTTTTTAGACAGCAAAAGAGAGGGGGAGAGAGCAAAAGAGAGGAGGGGAGAGAGAGCAAAAGAGGAGGGATATAGAGAGCAAAAGAGAGGGGGAGAGAGAGAGCAAAAGAGATGGGGAGACCGCAAAAGAGAGGGGGGAGAGAGCAAAAGAGACGGGAAGAGAGAGCGCAAAAGAGGGTGAAAAAGAGAGGGGGAGAGAGAGAACAAAAGAGGGGAGAGAGAGCAAAAGAGAGCAAAAGAAAAGAAGGGAGACAGCAAAAGAGAGGGGGAGAGAGAGCAAAAGAGAGGGGGAAGAGCGCAAAAGAGAGGGGGAAGAGCGCAAAAGAGGGGGGAGAGAGAGAGAGAGTGTGCAAAAAAGAGGGGGGGAAAGAGGGGGAGAGAGAGAGCAAAAGAAAGGGGAGAGAGAGCAAAAGAAAGTGGAAGAGAGAGAGCAAAAGAGAAGGGGGGAGCCAGCGCAAAAGAGAGGGGAGAAAGAGGAGGGGAAAGAGAGAGAGCAAAAGAAAGGGGAGAGAGCATACGAGAGGAGGGAGAAAAAGAGCAAAAGAGAGGGGGAGAGAGCATAAGAGAGGAGGGGGAGAGAGAGAGAAAAAGAGAAGGGGTAGAGAGAGAGAAAAAGAGAAGGGGTAGAGAGAGAACAAAAGAGAGGGGAGAGAGAGCAAAAGAGAGGGGAGAGAGAGCAAAAGAGAGGGGAGAGAGCAAAAGAGAGGGGAGAGAGAGCAAAAGAGAGGGGAGTGAGAACAAAAGTGAAGAGAGAGACAGCAAAAAAAAGGGGGAGAAAGGGGAAAAGAGTGGGGAGAGAGAGCAAAAAAGAGGGGGGAGAGTGCAAAAGAGGGGAGAGAGAGCGTGCAATAGAGAGGGGGAAAGAGAGGGGGGAGAGAGAAAGCAAAAGAGAGGGGAGATAGAGCAAAAGAGAGGTGAGAGAGAGCAAAATAGAGGAGGGGAGAGAGAGAAAAAGAGAGGAGGGGAGAGAGAGCAAAAGAGAGGAGGGGAGAGAGAGCAAAAGAGAGGAGTGGAGAGAGAGCAAAAGAGAGGGAGAGAGACAGCAAAAGAGAGGGGGAAGAGAGCAAAAGAAAGGGGGAGAGACAGCAAAAGAAAGGGGGAGAGAGAGAGCAAAAGAGAGGGGGAGAGAGAGAGCAAAATAGAGAGAGGGGGAGAGAGCAGAAGAAAGGGGGAGAGAGAGAGCAAAAGAGAGGGGGGGAAGAGCAAAAGAGAGGGGAGAGAGAGCAAAAGAGAGGGGAGAGAGAGCAAAAGAGAGGGGAGTGAGAACAAAAGTGAAGAGAGAGACAGCAAAAAAAAGGGGGAGAAAGGGGAAAAGAGTGGGGAGAGAGAGCAAAAAAGAGGGGGGAGAGTGCAAAAGAGGGGAGAGAGAGCGTGCAATAGAGAGGGGGAAAGAGAGGGGGGAGATAGAGCAAAAGAGAGGTGAGAGAGAGCAAAATAGAGGAGGGGAGAGAGAGAAAAAGAGAGGAGGGGAGAGAGAGCAAAAGAGAGGAGGGGAGAGAGAGCAAAAGAGAGGGAGAGAGACAGCAAAAGAGAGGGGGAAGAGAGCAAAAGAAAGGGGGAGAGACAGCAAAAGAAAGGGGGAGAGAGAGAGCAAAAGAGAGGGGGGAGAGAGAGAGCAAAATAGAGAGAAGGAGAGAGCAGAAGAAAGGGGGAGAGAGAGAGCAAAAGAGAGGGGGGGGAAGAGCAAAAGAGAGGGGGGATAGAGAGAGAGCAAGGGGTGGAACCGCTGTGCTGCAAAAAATGGCCCATGTACACCGGTTTTAGGACTAGTATAAAGAGAGAGAGAGATAGATAGATAGAGAGAGAGAGAGAGAGAGAGCACATGTCAGGGTTTTTTCCTGACTTGTTTGCCATGTGCTGCTGGCAGCCATTTTACTCACCTCTCTTGCTGACTGTGGTGCATTCTGGGAGATGCTGCTAACTTCCTGTACTTCCTTTTATGGCCAGACTGGTTTACATCATCCATGTGAGACAGGATGCAGTCTCAGAATTGTGATGTCATCACTTATTATTTAAAGGGCCTTTGTTCTGTATGCTTTGCCCTTGCGTTGTCTCAAACCTGTTTGTGAGAGCTCCTGTGTATTACCTGGCTGTCTGACGTCCCTCCTGGTTCCTGATCCCTGGCTTTTTCCTGACTCTGCTGTTCTCCTTGTGCCTAATTCCGGCTCGTCTGACTATTCGCTTTGGCTCCTGACTCTGCTTGTCTGACTAGCAGCTCTAGTTTTTACTCCTAGCTTGTTATTTGACTTGTGGACTTTTTATTATTTTTTGCTATTAATAAAGGTGTGATTATTTTTGCACTTCTCATCTCAGTCTGATTCCTGGCACCCTGACATTACGCAAGGGCCATGAATCCTGATGGTGCTAATAATCCACCTTTACCTGCCATAATTTCCAGGATGGATGAACAGGATCACCGCTTGGATCAATTTGCACTAGCCCTGCAAACCCTGCTGACTCGCACTGCACATTTGGACCAAAGTGTCCCGCAAGTTATGGCTGCTCCTGTTTCCACTGATGCACCTAGTCCTACCAGGAGCTTGTCTGGTTCTGCACCTCTACCTCAGCGATATGGAGGCAATCCTAATCAATGCAGAGGGTTTTTGAACAAGGTGGGCATTTACTTTGAGATGTTACCTTAGGCGTTTCTCTCTGACAGAGCTAAGGTGGGATTTCTCATCTCGTTACTCTCTGACACAGCTCTTGCCTGGGCTAATCTCTTGTGGGAGACTAATAAACCTGTGATTTCAAATTACCCTGAATTTGTGGCCTCCTTTCGAAGGGTATTTGATGTTCCAGCTCGCTCCTCCTCTACTGCTAAACGACTCATGTCCATTCAGCAAGGTACAAGATTTGTTGCTCAGTATGCCATTGAGTTCCGTACTCTTGCAGCAGAGGTAGGCTGGAACAATGAAGCCCTTGTTGCCGCCTTCTTTCATGGGCTCTCTGATGCGATTAAAGACGAAGTTTCTGCCAGAGATTTACCAGAAGATCTCGAGGCATTGGTGTCTTTTTTTATCCTAATTGACATCAGACTAAGTGAGAGGCCTTCTTTCAAGGAGCACTTGCGGAAGCCTCCTGTACCGTTGTCTCCTACGTGTTCGTTCCCACCCATGCCTCCCTCTCCTCCCATGCCTCCTGGTCCCGAGTCACCAGGTACTGCTGAGCCGATGCAGTTGGGATTCACACATCTCTCCGCGGCGGAGAGGGCCTTTAGGAGGAGGGAGGGGCTCTGCCTCTATTTTGGGTTACAGGGCCACCTTTTAAAGTCTTGTCCTACACGGCCGGGAAACGCTCACACCTAAGGTCCTGTCGGGGGCAGACCTTAGGTGGTTTATCCTTGTCCCCGGAACCGCTAAAGGAGAAACCTTTAGTCACGGATGTCCTTTCCTGGGTGGACTCCTCCATAGTCACCCAGGCTCTTGTTGACTCCGGTGCTGCGGGCTATTTCATTGACAGTGCTTTTGTATCGAAGCACTCCATTCCTGTTTTGCCTCGGTCCGTTCCGCTTGCTATTGAGGCTATTGATGGCAGGCCCCTTCAGCCCACACTCGTTACTCACAAAACCGCTTCGTTGTCCATGGCTGTTGGGGCTCTCCATTTTGAAACCCTCCAGTTCCAGGTGATAAACTCTCTGCATTTTCCGGTTGTTCTGGGTTATCCGTGGCTCCAAAAGCACAATCCCAGTCTCGACTGGCGCAGGTCTGAAATTTTGTCGTTGTCTCCGCAATGTATTTCCACTTGTCTTCAGAAACCAGTTAAAGTCTTGTGCACTTCTTTAGTATCTCAATTGCCAGAGGAGCACCGAGAGTTCCTAGACGTTTTTGACAAGGTGTGTGCAGGTACGTTGCCTCCTCACCGGTCTTACGATTGTGCCATAGACCTGCAACCCGGAGCCATTCCTCCTCGGGGGCCGGGTTTACCCTCTGTCTGTTGCAGAGAATTGTGCTATGGAGGAGTATGTTTCTGATGCTCTGACGCGGGGGATCATCCGCAAATCCTGCTCTCCTGCAGGGGCTGGCTTCTTCTTTGTGAAGAAAAAGGGTGGAGAGTTAAGACCATGCATCGATTATAGGGGTCTTAATCGTCTTACCATTAAGAATGCTTACCCTATTCCGCTCATTACGGAACTCTTTGACCGCCTCAAGGGAGCTACGGTCTTTACTAAGCTTGATTTGAGAGGAGCGTACAATCTCGTTAGGATCAAGGAGGGCCACGAATGGAAAACAGCATTTAACACCAGGAGCGGGCATTATGAGTATCTTGTAATGCCCTTTGGCCTATGTAATGCTCCTGCTGTTTTCCAGGAATTTATTAATGATGTCCTACGAGATATGTTGCAACAGTGTGTTGTGGTGTACTTAGACGACATCCTCATACACTCACCCACACTTGAGGCTCATCGTTCTGATGTTACACAGGTTCTTCAGAGACTACGTGAGAACGGCCTGTTTTGTAAACTTGAGAAATGTGAGTTCCATCAGACTCAAGTAACCTTCCTAGGTTATGTTATCTCCGTTGCACGGTTCTCCATGGATCCTGACAAGTTATCTGCAGTTCTGTAGTGGCCTCGCCCAGTTGGTCTTCGGTCTATTCAACGTTTTTTTGGGTTCGCCAATTACTATAGAAAGTTTATTAAAAACTTTTCTTCTTTGGTCAAACCTATCACAGACATGACCCGTAAAAGAGAATGATCCACTCCATTGGTCACCTACTGCCATTAAGGCCTTTGATAGTCTTAAGACTGCCTTTGCTGCTGCTCCAGTTCTGGCTCATCCTAACCCTGTCCTGCCTTTCGTTCTTGAGGTCGATGCGTCTGAGACTGGAGTAGGTGCTCTCTTGTCTCAACGTCCTACACCTGACGGTTCCTTGCATCCGTGTGGTTTCTTCTCTAAGAAATTATCTCCAGCGGAGTGCAATTATGAAATTGGCGACAGGGAATTACTGGCCATAATTTTGGCACTCAAGGAATGGAGGCATCTTCTCGAGGGTACTAGCGTGCCAGTGCTCATTCTTACTGACCACAAGAATTTAACTTATCTATCTGAAGCAAAACGTTTGTCACCCCGACAGGCCAGATGGGCGCTATTTTTGTCTCGGTTTAATTATGTGGTCTCCTACCTGCCTGGTATTAAGAATGTTAGGGCTGATGCCCTCTGTCGACAATTTTCACCTCTGTCCAAGGAGGAGTCTGTACCTACTCCAGTTATACCTCCTGACCATATTTTGGCTACCATACGTACTAATTTGACTTCTCCCTTGGGGGAGGAGATCCTGGCTGCACAAACCAATGCACCTCCTGAGAAACCTAGTGGTAAGTGTTTTGTTCCTGAGAATCTTCGAACTAAACTTTTGCACACTTACCACTATCCTAAAGCCGCAGGTCACCCAGGCAAGAACCAAATGATTTGGTCTGTAACTCAACAATTCTGGTGGCCAGGTCTTCGTTCTGATGTTGCTGCGTATGTTTCCTCCTGCTCAGTTTGTGCACAGAGTAAGACTCATGTCAGGATAGGTAAAGTCCAGAGTAAGACCCAAATGCTAGAATGAAGGTAATAACACCCTAGCACAGTGAGTATATACCAGGACCTGACCCTGCGACAGCTATAGTATAAAAAATACTCACAGAGATAGGCTGGAAGATGACACAGCAGGGTCAGGAGAAGAAGCTTCAAGTAGATAGGGTTAATCAAGAGAGTTGTCCAGTAAGCAATGCCCGGTAACGTGTAATCAGGCAGGTAGAGGTTAACCAATAGAGTAATCCAACATGCAATGTCCAGCAATGTGTAATCAGGCAGGTAGGGGTTAAGCAATAGAGTAATCCAACAAGCAATGTCCAGCAACGTGTAATCAGGCAGCTAGGGGTTAAGCAATAGAGTAATCCAACAAGCAAAGTCCAGCAACGTGTAATCAGGCAGGTAGGGGTTAAGCAATAGAGTAATCCAACAAGCAAAGTCCAGCAACGTGTAATCAGGCAGGTAGGGGTTAAGCAATAGAGTAATCCAACAAGCAAAGTCCAGCAACAAGGGATCAGGCAGATAGGGGTTCAGGATTCAGAATAAACGATAAGCACAGGTTCAGAAATATGATATGAGATACTCACAAGCCAACGTGTGAAAAACAAACAGGCACCGGAGGAGAGAAGACGCCGGAATAAGAAGCCATTCTGACGTCAGAGGAGAGAGACGGCTTCAGTCAAGTTGCTAGGCAACGAAGTGTAGCGCAACAGCGCTGAAGAAATCCGGAAGGGAAAAGAGCGATCAGCTGAGCGATCGCGACAGTGCCCCCTCCTCAAGGACCCCTCCGAGGAGCACGAGCAGGCTTCGAAGGATTCCGAACGTGGAACTGTTTGATCAGGGCAGAGGCGCGGATATGAGAAGCAGGTTCCCAGGAACGTTCAGTAATGGGATAGCCCTTCCAATGAACCAAATAGTATAAACGATTACCTCGTAATTTGGAATCAAGAATATGACTGATCTCGAATTCTGAGGTACCATCCACAAGAAACGGAGAGGGAGTTTTCTGTTTGGTGGAAAACCGATTAAAGACTGCCGGTTTAAGAAGAGACACATGAAATACAGGATGAATCTTCAGGTTGTCTGGTAAAGCCACCTTGTAAGCAGTAGAACAAACCTTGGAAACAATTCTAAACGGTCCTATGTATTTAGGACCCAATTTAGCACAAGGTTGCTTAAGACGAATGAATCTGGTTGATATCCAAACTTTGTCTCCAGTGCGAAATGAAGGTGCCTTACGGCGTCTGCGATCAGCAAATCGCTTATACTTTAGAGAAGAGAGGAGAAGAATTTCCCGAATCTTCTTCCAGTGTTTACAGAGATTCTTCACAGTTCGATCTGCTTCAGGAACACCAGAAACCCCAGAAGACATAGGAAAAGTTCTAGGCTCGAATCCATAAGCTGCCTTAAAGGGAGAAGTCTGTAAAGAAGAATTGAGACGAGAATTGAAAGCAAGTTCAGCCAAAGGAAGAAGTTGAGACCAATTGGAATGCTGATGGTTAACATAATGTCTGAGATAAGATTCAAGAGATTGGTTAACTCGTTCAGTTTGACCGTTGGATTGAGGATGATGGGCAGTAGATAGAGATATGGTAACTCCAAATTGTTTGCATAGAGATTTCCAAAATCTTGAGACAAATTGAACTCCTCGATCAGAAACAATGTCCAAAGGAAAACCATTTAATCTGGTGATATGGAGAATAAACAGGTCAGCGAGTTTCCGGGCAGATGGTAGGCCAGTTAAAGGAACAAAATGTGCTGTTTTGGAAAATCTGTCTACCACAACCCATATGGTCTTGTTTCCGGCAGAATTAGGAAGATCAGTAATAAAGTCCATGGAAACATGAGACCAGGGATAATATGGAACCGGTAAAGGTTGTAAGAGTCCAAAAGGTAAACCAGAAGACTGTTTATTAGATGTACAGGAATTACAGGCTGCAACATAATCCTTGACATCTTTGTTCATAGAAGGCCACCAGACATGTTGTTTGAGTCTCCATAATGTATTACGTACTCCAGGATGTCCTGACAAAATATTATCATGAGCCCACCGAAGAAGTTTAAGGCGGTATTCTGCAGGTACAAACAAGATTCCAGGTGGTATGTTATAGGAGGAAGGAATGGAGGCTTGAGCAGACTGTAGAGCTTGAAAAGGAAAAGTAGACAACTGAGCTAGAACTTTAGCAGGCTGGAGAATGGGTTCAGAATCCAACAATGTAGAATCAGAAGTTTGAAATTGTCTGGATAAAGCATCTGCTTTACAGTTCTTCGAACCAGGAATATAAGAGAGGACAAAATTAAATCTGGAAAAGAACAGAGCCCACCGAGCTTGACGTGAATTGAGGCGTTTAGCAGTATGAAGATACAGAAGATTTTTATGATCCGTAAGTATAAGGAATGGCTGAACCGTGCCTTCAAGCAGATGTCTCCATTCTTCCAAGGCCATCTTAATCGCTAACAATTCTTTGTTACCGACGTCATAATTCAATTCTGAAGTATTAAACTTCTTGGAGAAGAACCCCACAGGAAGGATTTTGCTAGTGATGGGATTTCGTTGAGAGAGCACAGCCCCGGCAGCGATCAGAGAAGCATCTACTTCAACGATGAATTGGAGACTCGGAACTGGATGGCAAAGAACGGGGGCCGAAGTAAACGCAGATTTCAGAGTCTCAAAGGCCTGTAAGGCTTTATCAGACCAATGTTTGCAATCCTGACCCTTCTTAGTAAGAGCAGTAAGAGGTGCCGATATGTTAGCAAAGTCTTTTATAAATTTACGGTAGTAATTGGCAAACCCTAGAAACCTCTGAAGAGATTTTAGGGAAGTTGGTCTAGGCCAATCTATAATAGCCGACAGTTTGTCAGAATCCATCTCAAATCCAGACGGAGAAATGATGTAACCCAAAAAATGAATAGATTCTTGATGAAAAGAGCACTTTTCAAGCTTGGCAAATAGAGAATTTTCACGTAATCTCTGGAGTACTAGTTTAACGTGATGAACGTGATCCTGCAAAGTCCGAGAATAAATCAAAATATCATCAAGATAGATAATGACGAATTGATTAAGATAGTCTCTGAATATTTCATTAACAAAATGCTGAAAAACAGCAGGGGCATTGCATAACCCAAAAGGCATAACTAAATATTCATAGTGTCCAAATCTTGTGTTGAAGGCTGTTTTCCACTCATCCCCTTTTCGAATCCTGACCAAATTGTATGCCCCACGAAGATCCAATTTGGTAAAAATGGAAGCACCCTGGAGACGATCAAACAATTCAGGAATGAGAGGAAGGGGATAACAATTCTTGATAGTTATCTGATTAAGAGCACGATAGTCAATGCAAGGACGTAGACCTCCATCTTTCTTTTCAACAAAGAAGAAACCTGCTCCTACCGGAGAGGAAGAAGGGCGAATAAAACCTCGGGCCAAATTATCCTTGATGTAGTCTTCGAGAGAAACATTTTCTTGACAGGAAAGTGGGTATGTTTTACCCTTTGGAAGAGGTGCTCCAGGTAATAAATCAATGGGACAATCAAAGTCCCGATGTGGAGGTAATACTTCAGCATCCTTCTTAGAAAAGACATCACAAAAAGAATGGTATTGTACAGGCAAAGAATCAGGGATGTCCAAAACTGCCACAACTGTACTAGAAGGTTTGGGAGTATTCTGTAAACATTTTTGGAAACAAGAGGATCCCCAGGTAACAAGTTCCCCTTTTGACCAGGAGAAAACCGGATCATGAAGTTGTAGCCATGGAAGTCCCAAAATTAAAGGAAACTGAGGAGAAGAGATGATGTCAAAACAGATGGACTCCGAATGAAGTACTCCTACAGACATCTGAAGTGGTATAGTAGAATATTGAATGATTCCTGAACCTAAAGGTTGACCACTGACAGTAGTGACCTTAATTACTTGGTTCTTGGAAAGCAAAGGAATCCGAAGGGAATTAACAAAATCCGAATCCATAAACATTCCAGCAGCTCCAGAATCTATGAGTGCTTGAGCCTGAAACTTGGTGTTACCAAAACGGAAGGTGACTGGAACAAACAACTTGGGATTGAGGGTAGGAAAGGATTTTTGGCTTAACTCAGTCCCTCTTTCTGGAGTTAAGCCCTGGCTTTTACTGGACGGGTTGGACAATCTTTTAACATATGTCCCTTAATACCACAATATAGACATAGTCCAAGATTACGCCTTCTGAGACGTTCAGCTTCAGATAATTTAATTGCACCAACCTCCATGGGTTCACTAGATTCAGAGATAGAAGAATTCGGAGCAAGAAGGTTAGGCGAACGAGACATAGGACGGAAATTGGATTTTAAAAAGGATCTTCTGTTACGGTCACGTTCATGGAGACGCTCAGAGTAACGAGCATCTAACTTGATACATAGATTGATGAGTTCTTCTAGAGAATCAGGAAGATCTCTATAAACTAGTTCGTCTTTTAAACGATCACAAAGACCTTTACGAAATGCTGCACGCAGGGCCCCATGATTCCACATAGTTTCAGCAGCTAAAGTCCGAAATTCTATAGCGTATTGTGCTACAGAAAGAGAACCCTGCCTTAAATCTAAAAGTCCTGCTTCGGCAGCTGCAGACCTTCCAGGTTTATTGAACACGGAAGAAAATATGGATACAAAAGTGTCAATATCATGAAGCAAAGGATCATCCTTTTCCAACAATGGAGAAACCCAAGCCAAGGCTTTACCTTTCATAAGAGAAATCAAAAAGGTGATCTTGGAAGAAGAGGAAACAAACATCAGAGGATTATTTCTGAAATGTAGGCGGCACTGATTAAGGAATCCTCGACAGTCATCCGGGTTGCCATCATATTTATCAGGTAGCGGAATTCTGGGTACTAACTGTTCAGCAGG
Source organism: Bombina bombina (assembly GCF_027579735.1). Taxonomy (NCBI): domain Eukaryota; kingdom Metazoa; phylum Chordata; class Amphibia; order Anura; family Bombinatoridae; genus Bombina; species Bombina bombina. The sequence continues at coordinate 153,426,019 of NC_069509.1, read as the reverse complement.
ATGTGGCGGATTATATGTAGGATTAGAACTGGCCGCAGGAACAACAGGAGTTACAGGGACTTGTGAAGGCGGAGTGAGGTTATGCAAAAGAGCAGTAATTTGATCCAATTTAGAGTCCAATGATTGCAGGTGTGCGGAGTGGGTGCCAAGTAGCTGTCCTTGTAGAGCCACAGCTCTGGATAACTCACCAGGGTCCATTTTATGGCCTGTTTGTAATGTCAGGATAGGTTAAGTCCAGAGTAAGACCCAAATGCTAGAATGAAGGTAATAACACCCTAGCACAGTGAGTATATACCAGGAACTGACCCTGCGACAGCTATAGTATAAAAAATACTCACAGAGATAGGCTGGAAGATGACACAGCAGGGTCAGGAGAAGAAGCTTCAAGTAGATAGGGTTAATCAAGAGAGTTGTCCAGTAAGCAATGTCCGGTAACGTGTAATCAGGCAGGTAGAGGTTAACCAATAGAGTAATCCAACAAGCAATGTCCAGCAACGTGTAATCAGGCAGGTAGGGGTTAAGCAATAGAGTAATCCAACAAGCAATGTCCAGCAACGTGTAATCAGGCAGGTAGGGGTTAAGCAATAGAGTAATCCAACAAGCAAAGTCCAGCAACGTGTAATCAGGCAGGTAGGGGTTAAGCAATAGAGTAATCCAACAAGCAAAGTCCAGCAACGTGTAATCAGGCAGGTAGGGGTTAAGCAATAGAGTAATCCAACAAGCAAAGTCCAGCAACAAGGGATCAGGCAGATAGGGGTTCAGGATTCAGAATAAACGATAAGCACAGGTTCAGAAATATGATATGAGATACTCACAAGCCAACGTGTGAAAAACAAACAGGCACCAGAGGAGAGAAGACGCCGGAATAAGAAGCCATTCTGACGTCAGAGGAGAGAGACGGCTTCAGTCAAGTTGCTAGGCAACGAAGTGTAGCGCAACAGCGCTGAAGAAATCCGGAAGGGAAAAGAGCGATCAGCTGAGCGATCGCGACAACTCCTCTAAGTCTTCCTGTGGGTCTTCTTCAACCTATTGCTAATGGTGAGCATCCTTGGACACATCTTTGCATGGACTTCATTGTCGAGCTCCCTGTTTCCAATGGCAATACTGTTATCCTTATGGTGGTTGACCGTTTTTCTAAAATGTCACATTGCATTCCCTTGAAGAAGTTGCCTACCGCTCAGGAGCTTGCTTCAATTTTTTCCCATGAGGTCTTCCGTGTACATGGGTTACCCAAGGAGATAGTTTCGGACCGGGGTAGCCAGTTTGTCTCCAGATTTTGGCGTTCCTTTTGTGCTCAAATGGGGATCCAGCTCTCCTTCTCCTCGGCATATCACCCTCAATCCAATGGGGCTGCAGAACGGTCTAATCAAGCTCTGGAACAGTTCCTCCGTTGCTATGTCTCAGATCACCACAATAATTGGTCTGAACTGTTACCTTGGACAGAGTTTGCTCGTAATAGTGCTATTAATGCTTCCTCCAAGTTATCCACGTTCATGGCGAATTATGGGTTTCAACCATCCTTGTTGCCCGATTTGTTCATGTCTCAGGGTATTCCGGCTTTGGAGGAGCATCTCCGGCAACTCCATTCCACGTGGGTGCAGATTCAGGATTGCCTTCATCGTTCTATGCAGTGCCAAAAGTTCCAGGCTGATCGTAGGCGTCTGCCTGCACCTTCCTACCAGGTTGGTGAGAGAGTTTGGCTGTCCTCCCGCAACTTGAACCTTCGTGTGCCTTCCAATAAACTGGCTCCCCGTTATGTTGGTCCTTTTCGAATACTCCGACGGGTCAATCCTGTGGCCTACGCTCTTGACCTTCCTCCTGAAATGCGCATCTCCAATGTTTTTCATGTCTCCCTCTTGAAACCATTGGTTTATAATCGGTTTACCACTGTGTTGCCTCGTCCCTGTCCTATCTTTGTTGACAACCATGAGGAGTATGAGGTCAGCAGCATTATTGACTCTCGTATGTTCAGGGGCCGCATACAGCATTTGGTTCATTGGAGGGGCTACGGTCCAGATGAGCGTTCATGGGTTCCCTCCTCTGATGTTCATGCTCCCGCCCTCCTCCGTGCCTTCCATGCCCATTTCCCCAATAAGCCTTTTGTCCTCCCGCGGGGGAGGGGTCGTTGAGGGGAGGGTACTGTCAGGTTTTTTCCTGACTAGTTTGCCATGTGCTGCTGGCAGCCATTTTACTCACCTCTCTTGCTGACTTTGGTGCATTCTGGGAGATGCTGCTCACTTCCTGTACTTCCTTTTATGGCCAGACTGGTTTACATCATCCATGTGAGACAGGATGCAGTCTCAGAATTGTGATGTCATCACTTATTATTTAAAGGGCCTTTGTTCAGTATGCTTTGCCCTTGCGTTGTCTCAAACCTGTTTGTGAGAGCTCCTGTGTATTACCTGGCTGTCTGACGTCCCTCCTGGTTCCTGATCCCTGGCTTGTTCCTGACTCTGCTGTTCTCCTTGTTCCTAATTCCGGCTCGTCTGACTACTCGCTTTGGCTCCTGACTCGGCTTGTCTGACTACCAGCTCTAGTTTTGACTCCTGGCTTGTTTTTTGACTTGTGGACTTTTTATTATTTTTTGCTATTAATAAAGGTGTGATTATTTTTGCACTTCTCGTCTCAGTCTGATTCCTGGCACCCTGACAGCACAAAAGCGATGGGGAGAGCGCAAAAGAGAGGGAGGAAAAGAGAGGGGGAGAGAGAGAGCAAAAGAGAAGAGGAGAGAGAGCAAAAGAGAGGGGGAGAGAGAGCAAAATAGAGAGAGGGGGAGAGAGCAGAAGAAAGGGGAAGAGAGAGAGAGCAAACGAGAGGGGGGGGAAAGAGCAAAAGAGAGGGGGGATAGAGAGAGAGCAAGGGGTGGAACCGCTGTGCTGCAAAAAATGGCCCGTGTACACAGGCTTTAGGACTAGTATATATATATATATATATATATATATATATATATATATATATATATATATATATATATATATATATATATATAAATAAATATATAAATAGGTATAGGTATATACATATATATATAGGAATATCTGATTAAAAATAATGTAATGTTTTCAGGCATTTGACTGGAAAGTATATATATATATATATATATATATATATATATATATATATATATATATATATATATATAAGAGAAGAACACAGAGGCACCCAATGGCCTAATACCAAACACACAGGATGGATTAAATTTAGGCAAGAAATATACTCACAAACAAACTGCACCCTGGGGTGCAAAGATGCAGACTGGAACCTCACAGTTGACCAGCAAACTGAACGAGTGCAGCCAGAAATACAAGGAAGAGACCTCGCCTGTGGTGTTCAAAATGTTCCTATATAAAGTGTCAACATTGCCCAGCACAGTTTGATACAGGGTGTGTATATATAGGAAATAGGCACACTTACATTTGTCTAAGCACCTCCAAGTGCAATAGACACAGGCTGGAGCTTCTCAACCACCCAGTTGACTGATTCCCAAGGTTTCAGCAGACAGAAAATTGTTCCCAAAATGGTTCAGGGGTAGAAATTCCCCAGAAAAAACAGCAGCAAGTGTACAGATTAATAAAAATTATATACTTTATTAAAAGCAACGCGTTTCTCAGCCTCTATGGGGCTGTTTACTCAGGCTATTGATTAAAAAATAATGAACATACACTTGCTATATAAAACACATAATGAAAACTGATTGGAGGGATATTAATGGGAATCATGTGTGTCCAATCCTAATTAACATAGTTGCTATGGGAACCCTGGTACACATCCAGCGTTTGTGTCCAATCATAATTAGTGTTTACTTTCAACTTGTAATGCATGTTCAAGTTAACGCAGGCATGATATTTTCATATTGCGCACGCTAACGTTAACGCGTCACTTGTAATCTAGACCTCTGACATATACAACACATAAATAAAAATGAATTACCGGCCCCTTTAAATATATATATTTTTCTACCTAATAGAAATTCTGGTGGCATTAGCTATATTTCATGCACTGGTATTTTTTTCTTCAATAAATATATTTTGATACTTATTTGAAGTGATGATGTGTTCATTGATTATTGCGGCACGGTGTAAGTGATGTGACTTGAAACAGAATAGAAGAGATTCCAACTGCTTTAGAAAGGTGTGTGACATTAATCTGTTAACAGCTGGGACATAGGGCTGTGGGTGTTAATGACAAGGTAGCTGAAGTTTCTTTATGTGATATTTCTTCAGTTATAATCTCTATTTCTTTCCCCTACAGCACATTATCACAATGATATTAAAAGGTTTTGTTTTGTTTTTTTTTGTTTGTTTTTTGCCCCAACAAACAATTTGTTTTAACGTTTGTTGCTTTTGATGCATGAAAAATTAATATCAGTAAATTCAGATAGAATACATTGGGACAGGTTTAAACATAGATATTACTAAACTAAAGCAACATGAAAGTTAAAATTAAAGTTTCATGGGTCAGCAATTTAAAGAAACTTTTCTTTTAACTTTTATTATCAAATTTACTTTACTCTTTTAGTATCCTTTGTTGAAAAGCATACCTATGTAGGCTCAGAAATAAACTACTGGGAGCTAGCTGCTGATTGGTGGCTGCACATATGTGCCTCTTGTTATTGGCTAACTTAGTGTGTTCAGCTAGCTCCCAGTAGTGCACTTCTGCTCTTGAGCTGCCTTTAAAGGGACATACAATTGCAAAAAGGAAATGCTCTGATTTTGTTGGAAGATTTGACTTTTGTGAGAGAATGTAATTTTCCCTATAATGGCTCTTTTCAGGTGGGAAACTACCATTAGTGCAGCAGGTGCAGTGGCACCTGGGCCAAAGTGTTGTGGGTCACATAGCAGCCAGTCTATACATAAGCATGTGCACAATCCTAATGCAGGGGAGACTTTTATTAGTGCAGGTCCATTTATTTATCTATATTATCTATCTATCTATCTATCTATCTATCTATATCTATCTATATTATCTATCTATCTATATCTATCCATCTATCTATATTATCTATGTATATTATCTATCTATCTGTCTGTCTATACTCAAAATCATTTTATAGAGCAGCATGTATATTATTGCTATTGCTTACTACTGAGTTACCTTTGGCCCAAAGGCTTTGGGGGGCTGAAAAACTGTTGTACCAGGGCCCTTTGTTGAGTAAATCTACTACTGGGCTCTTTAAAAATAGGAAAAACATTGCTTTACTTTTTGTACACATGAGAATATGTATTATTCATAATTTTAAATGGATTTTACCTTTTTTTTTTTTTTTAAATAAACTTAAATCTGTGCAGTGTCCATTACTTCCTGACACAGCCCTATAAGGAGGCTGTGGTCTCTACAGGAAGTTTATCCAGCCTGATGTCATAAAGTTTCTAAAGTAACATGAGCTGGTTTAGTATTAAAGGAATATTGTACACTAGATTTTTCTTTGCATAAATGTTTTGTAGGTTATCCATTTATATAGCCCATCTGGGAGTGTTTTTGTAACAATGTTTAGTTTTGCTTATTTTTAATAACATTGTGATGATTTTTAGACTCCTAATCAAGCCCCACAGTGTCAGCTGTATACACTCGTTTACAGGCTCCTGCTGGCTTCTGTTTGTCTAATCTGTCTTTTCATATGCAGGGGAGTGGGGGAGTGTTTGCTCCGAGCCCCTTTCACTTGGTGTCCCAGCCTAATGTCATCAACAGGGCTAAATATGGAGCTTCTAAGTAAGTTTTTAAAAGGTTTTATACTGGATGTTTATATCAATATCTGAGCATATTTTTCTTTATACTAGTGTCTATTACATGCAGTTAAATGAAAACTGGTGTAACTGTCCCTTTAAATGTATGTTCTTGTCCAACAATAGATTTGTGAACATTGTCATTAGGCAGCAAGTAATTTATATTTTAGTATAAGCTTTACTCATATATTTATTTAATATTTCTTTCAACATTACATTAAACAACTTTAATTTAGCTATTGAAATGTAATTTATATCTTTTAACGCTTGTATTTACAATAATTTACGTGATACTTTTTTTTATTAATTTAAAAGGACATCATTGGCAAAAAGAAAATGCTGTAAATGTGTTAGAGCAGTGATGGCGAATCTTGGAACTCCAGATGTTTCAGAACTACATTTCCCATGATGCTTAGGCACTCAGAAGATCAGTAAAGCATCATGGGAAATGTAGTTCTGAAACATCTAGCATTTTATTACACTGATGATTGCATTTAATTGTTTTTTTAACCCATGCAAAGGGGTCAAATAACTATTAAACATAGCAGAATTGCATAATTAACAAATGCATAATAAATGCACAATACATAAGTAGTATTAGAAGTTTTTCTGAAAAAAAATTGACTTCAAATTTGCTGCCCCCCTGTATCACATGACAGCCATCAGCCAATTACAGACTCAATTATGTATAAAGTGTGAATTCTTGCACATGCTCATTTGAAGATGGAAGTAAACTGTAAAGTCATTTAAAATTGCATGCTATAGGGCCGAATTATCATTGTGCGAGCGGACATGATCCGATATTGTGTGTCATGTCCGCTGCACATCGATAAATGCTGACAGCATACGCTCTCTGCATTTATCATTGCACCAACAGTTCTTGTGAACTGCTGGTGCAATGCCGCCTGCAGATTCGCTGCCAATCGGCCGCTAGCAGGGGGTGTCAATCAACTGGATTGGGTTGATTTCTGGCGATGTCTGTCCCCCGCCTTTAGAGCAGGCGGACAGGTTAGGGAGCAGTGGTATTTAGACCGCTGCTTCATAATTTGTGTTTCCGGCGAGCCTGAAGGCTCGCCAGAAACGCTGGGCATCAAGCTCCATACTGAGCTTGATAAATAGGCCCCTCTATCTGAATCATGAATGTTTTGGTTTGACTTTAGTGTCCGTTTAAGCAGACAGTGAACGTCAGCTCCAGTAAAGCAATGCACTACTGGGACATAGCTGAACACATCAGTGGAGTAAACCATCAATGAGCAGCTAGCTCCCATCAGTGCATTACTGCTCCTGAGCCTACCTAGATATGCTTTTCAACAAAGGATACCAAGTGAACAATGTAAATTTGTTAATAAAAATAAATTCAAAATGCTCTTAAAATGGTATGCTCTATTTGAATCAAGAAAGTTTAAATTTGATGTTCATATCTCTTTAATTTGTATTTAAGTTTGATAGCTTTTTTCCACTAAGGAATTGATTACAATCCTTTAAAAAAAAAAACGTATCTAATGATTTTCTACAGAAACCACTATTAAAGTCTATGGTCATTTTTGTAGATAAATGATTTGATACGTTGTTCTAAAAGATTGTGATTAACCCCTTAAAGGGATATGAAACCCAACATTTTCTTTAGTGATTCAGGCAGCATACAATTTTCAAAAAAGTTTCCAATTTACTTCTATTATCAAATTTGCTTTGTTCCCATGCTATTCTTTGTTGAAGAGATACATGGGTATGTATCTGGAGCACTACCTGACAGGAAATAGTGCTACCACTTACAGACACTTACCTCCCTGCTTTTCAACAAAAGATTCCAAGAAAACAAAGACAATTTGATAATAGAAATCATTTAGAAAGTAGTTTAAAATGACATGCTCTATCTGATTCATGAAATAAAAGTTGTGGGTTCCACGTCTCTCTAATTTGTTTAATAAAGCAGTGAATCATGGTCAATGTCAATATTTTGTTTGTTTGTTTGAGATATGGTAAGAAATTAAAGGATACAACGGAATGATTGCAGGATCCATTTGGCTGTGTTGAGTTTTTGTGGCAGAGATTTAAATGAACATATGCATGTAAATGTCTAAAGGAAACCGTTGTAATTAAATACATATACAAACACATGACAGGTGTGTATTTTCATGTGTGACTTCATTTCAAGTTACTGTCTGTGAACAGAGGGCCCTAGAGGGATCTCTAAAAGTTTAACATGGACAAATTAACCCCGGTGGGCTGACAAATACTTGTTTACACAGCAAAGAAGAGCAAAGATTGAAATTTATGACAGCACTAAAAGGACTTCTCACCTACAACTCTGAAAGAACTGTGTACAGGCAGCAATATTTCCCAATGAAAGGAAATAGAAAAGCTCTTAAAGAATCAATACCCTGATTTAGTCAATAAACTCACAAAACATCCCCTCTGGGATGTCAAATGAAGAAAAAGGTTTGTTTGCTAAGAGATCTTCTCAAATTTAAGTTATTTGCTTGAATCACAAAGGGAGCTACAACATTGCTTAATATTCAATATTCTAAAACACTCTTAGGGAATTAATGATCATTACTAATTTTCTTTCTTCAATTATTAAGGTTAATATAAATGACATAATTAATTTGGAGACATATATATGTTTTTTTTTTTTTTTAATCTTGCTTCAGATTACAGGTATTTGTATGCATGATTGACAGACAATTGGACCAATGAGTGTAGGTATAGGGTTATTTAACAAATGTTAAAATTACATTTAGTTTCTATGATCAAGGCAGTCAGAATCAAAACGCGTGACAGTTTATTCTTGCCTGTCTTGATACAGTGTTCAAGTATCCATGTGTGTTTAACAAGATCATTTAATAAAGAAAGTATTTTACAAGTCTGTACAGGTCTTACAATACAGAAAAGAAAATCAATTAATCGGAGGGTGGCACTATATAAAGGATCTAAATTTATTGTATGACAGTATGAACATTTTTAATGGAACAAAAACAGGGACAATGCTACAATTCAAAATAACTGGGGTTTGAGCCCATGAGTACAATTAATTGCCAATTTACAATGTAGATGTTAATGAAACCCCCCTATTTGTATTTCTTATAATGTGTTTTTAAAATGCTTCCTGCTACCATACAGAGAAAAGTGAATAACCCCCTTCTTGTCAGAAGTGTAGAACGTGATGATTAACCACCACTTATCAGATACACATTAGTATTGATTAACCCCGTTCTGCCAAATACAAACATGCACAAATTACAAGACACAGCCCCTTTGATTAGGCACAACATAGTGACATCTCCTGTTTATTAGTGACATTTGTTACAGTAAACAATGATGAACTCCTTTCTGCAGTTAAATATGTAGGCAACAAACAGAGCAGTTCAGTTGATCTAGACTAATTAATAGCAACAAAAAAATAAAAACCTATTTGTCTAATTTTCTGCTGGTGTGCAGTGAAATCACTAGCTGGTTGGAGGGCAAGAAACTGCTGAGTGTGGCTTTACATAATGTGCTTATACCCTATAATCAATCCGTGGCAGCTGCCCTGGAATTCTTAAAGGACAAGTAAATACAGTAGATTTCCATAATGAGCAAATGCATGATAAAAAGACAATGCAATAGCACTTAGTCTGAACTTTAAATGAGTAGTAGTTAGGTCTATTTCTACTACCCCTGTATCATGTGACAGCCATCAGCCAATCACAAATGCATATAAATATAGTCTGCAAATTCTTGCACATGATCAGTAGGAGCTGGTGACTCAAAAAAGTGTAAATATAAAAAGTCTGTGCACATTTTGTTAATAGAAGGAAATTGGAAAATTGTTTAAAATTGCTGCTCTATCTGAATCATGAAAGTTTTATTTTGACTTGAGTGCCAATTTGATAACCAAAGTAAATTGAAAAGTTGTTTAAAATGTATGCTTTATGCTCCATCTATCTTTTCAGAGGCCAATTAGTGGCAAACACAAATGAGATCCTGCAATCACTGCGTAGAATGTTGAGAATGTTGCTCACTCAAAAAGTGTAACTATAAAAAGACTGTGCACATTTTGTTAATGGAAGTAAATTGGAAAGTTGTTTTAAACGGCATGCTCCATCTGAATCATGAAAGTTTAATTTTCACTTGAGTGTCCCTTTAATTGTATATATATAAAAAAAATGCATATTCAGAGCTTTACTGACCGAGACTTGGGGCTTTAGAACCAGATAGTGCTCCCCTATAAACACCACTGAACCAAACTAAAGAAGTCTGAATTATGAAAAAGTGTTATAAACAGATGTAGAGTTAATACATTCTCATACCATTTTACTGTTATTGTATTTATCACTGCATTAATATAATTGTAGATTTATTTCCCAGATGTCTAAATTGGTACGCCTCTAACACAGCCCACAATCCAATCTCTTCCAACCTTTCAATGAAAGACAAACTTCTATTATTAAATACATACAGTACAATATTGTCTAGTAACACTTAAAATGAAATACATTTTCAATATAATTCCTAAAGGATTTGTGCACATTCCCTGTAAAGTTACAACGCACGCTTTCCAGGCTTTTTTGCAGTTGAAGAACCAACCATATTTATACAATATATTACTTTTTAATGCAGTGACAGATGCTTTTTTTCCCTACTAAAACATATCTTCTATTTCTGTATGGAACATCCTGCGCTAAATTAGGTCTTTGGCGTGTGAAATTATTAATTTTCACTGGACGTTTTCCTTATCTTTTCTCCTTCAAATAGAGGGTGAAAACACTTCACTAAAATCATTTTTTTCAGTGATAGGAAAATATCTATCCAACATATGTATTATCCGTGAAGTCAACCTACTGTTGAAGTATAAGTGAGTTTACAATAGATGATGATAGGATGAGACGTGAGACTCTGGATCAGGTTTTTCCATTAAATCTATCTCAGGTCTTCCGTAAGTATTTGTTTATCAGTGAAAATTATAGAGACAAATCCCACTTTACTGTTTCAGGGAGGGTAACAAGGTTCTGTCAGGTAGCTGAGTCATTAAAGGTTATTTGGTTAGCCAAATCGTTCCTGGAGCCAAAGGAACATTAAAAGGGATGTGAAAGCCAAAATTATACTTTCATGGTTTAGCTATAGGGGCCGATTTATGTCCGCCCGACATTTATCACTGCCGGCATTTATCATTGCACAAGCATTTCGTGGGAAACGCTTTTGCAATGCCGCCCCCTGCACATTCCGTGCACATTTGGCTGCTAGCAGGGGGTGTCAGTCATCCCGATCGTATCAGATCGGAATGATTGCTGTCCGCCACCTCAGAGGTAGCGGGTGAGTTAAGGAACATTGGTCTTATGACTGCTGCTTCTTAACTTTTGTTTGCGGCGAGTCTGAAGGCTCGCGCAGAAACTGCTGCATTCGCAGCATGATAAATCGGCCCCATAGTGTGCAATGTTAAGAGACTTTTCTATTTACTTTTATTATCATATTTACTTTGTTGTTCTTTTGGTATCCTTTGTTGAAGAGCATACTTAGGTAACTTGTAAATGGTTTATGTGAATTGGAATAATGATACCTATAATCAGTATTTATCTATGAATCTCTTTCTACTCACCCACACATACAAATACATACACACATATACATACTCACATGCCATTCTTTCTATCTATCTATCTATCTATCTATCTATCTATATGTCTATATATCAATAAGCTATAGTGCCAAAGTTTAAAGGGACATAATACTCATATGCTAAATCACTTGAAACTGATGCAGTATAACTGTAAAAAGCTGACAGGAAAATATCACCTGAGCATCTCTATGTAAAAAAGGAAGATATTTTACCTCACAATCTCCTCAGCTCAGCAGAGTAAGTTCTGTGTAAAAAGTTATACTCAGCTGCTCCCAGCTGCAGGTAAAAATAAAAAAAAATAAGAAATGAACAGCAGCCAATCAGCATCAGCAGTGCTGAGGTCATGAACTCTTACTGTGATCTCATGAGATTTGACTTAACTCTCAAGAGATTTCATAGTAAGCTTCCTTTACCTGATTGGTGAAATAATATGAGAGTTCACAAGGCTCATCCTTTCAGCTGTCCCAGGACAGACACACTAAAATGCTGCTTAGAAATCCTTTACAATGGGAGGTGGCTACTGAGGAACTTTTGAGGTAAAATATCTTTCTTTTTTACATAGAGATGTTCAGGAGCTATGCTGCATCACTTTCAAGTGTTTAAACATTTGGGTATTATGGCCCTTTAAGTTCTAATTAAGTCAATCAAAAGACATGACATTTCAATCTTCTCCACACCCTAGGGGATACATGAAAACATGTAAAAGCATATTTATGCAATATTCATATTCATTAGTGTTTTACTTTGTATTTACTGTAAATATTTCACAATCCAATGTTCTGCACATAGCAGAATATGTTCTATGTATTTTTAAATAGATATTCATATATATATATCTGTATATATCTATACCTATATAAATCCGTAACATATATATTTAAATATATTTTTAAGAATAAATAGATCATCTTCTGCTATATGCAGAACATTGGATAATGAAATATGCAATATTATCTTCTTATGCTGCGCTTTTAAATAACCACAATCGTGATTGTGTGACTTGTGGGTGCTTTGTTTCATATTATTTGGCTCTATTGAAGTCTATGGGAAAATGCGATTTTGCATTCGCGACTTCTCAAAGTCTATTTGTTACCTCAACTTTGAGAACGTGAGAGCGCTATATACAAATGTGAATTTCTGAGCACAAAAAAAAATACCTTTAGTAGTTTTAACGTTCGAACGCGAGCACAAGCTACCGCTCCATTCATAATCTGCTAATCAGGTGTTACTGAAGTAGAGAAGACGCCACTGTAATTTTGTTACTAAAACATACAGGGCTAGATTACAAGTGGAAAGTGGTTGTTCCTTTATGAAAAGCATAAGATAGGAAATCTTTGCATATTTCTGCAAAATATATTGCGGAAAACAAATAGTTAAAAGTTGATAGTTAATATATTATTGTTATATACGTTCTTCTCAATATATCTATACATACATAATGCATGGTTACCAACGGTAATTATTTTAAACTAGCTCCAAGTCCTGTTAGAATAATTAAAGTATATTGTCCTCTTAGATAAGTACATTTGAAAGGTTTATATTTATTCACAATTATGTAGTTTTGAACATGGGTAGTGTGTATCTTTAAAACTGCTACTTTGTATCACAGTTTATTTTCACTATACTTGTTTTGCAACTTATTTGTGCAGTGTGGACTGTCTCAACCGTTCTATATGTTTACTTAAGAGATACTTTATAATATACAAGTTGTATTTTACATATACTAAAAATGTTAGAAAGGTGAAAACGTACCACACTGTCATATAATATAATATATTGCAATATTATTGCGACTAAGGATAATGATTTTTTAATTTAGTTCACGTTAACTTTGTATCTTTGCACTGGTAATATAGTGCAGTGTAATAAGAGTACTTATGCTTGATATTAATTTAGCTTATGTATTACTTTAATGCTTAATCACTTTAGCACCTGAATGTAATTGTGGATGGATTCCAATGTATAAAGTAGAGGAGGAGGAGGAGTGTTTTCACTATCCCTGACGAAGTGCCTGTCGGCATGAAACGCGTAGGATTTATCTGACCTGCTGTATCACGTATGATGTGTTGCTGTTTACACTGCAAAATAAATTGCACAGCTTGATGACCACACAACCGTTTTTGTTTCATAGATTACAAGTGGAGCATGAAATTATCATGTGCATGCCATAATTATTCATCCATTACAAGTGGTAGAAATTAGCGCTCAGAAAATTAACCAGAGATCTGATTTCTCAATAATTTTCTAAAAGTGCCCCAAATGCCCTCACAATAGAGGGCATTATAGTTTTTATTAAAACATTTTTAGCTTTTTTAAAATAAAAAACAACTGCACTAGGCAGTTGTAGGGGTCTAAAGTTGGTGGGCGTGGGATGTTACAAACAAAAAACAGCACTAAAAAGTGTCTTTACATTGCGATCTATGGGAACTGTGTGTTCTCAGTAAATATATATGTATATGCTGCCATCGCTGTGCTTCTTATCTCTTTACTGCGCATGGTTCTGATGCCGTCTCTGTAAGCATCAGAACGAGGCTCCCATTGGAGCCTATAAAAGTATGCTCTGGCGAGCATAATAATTCTGTGCAATGTGAAGACAAGGTTGCGTTCGCATTGCACCTTACTTCTAATACCAGCGCACATTAGCGTGCATTGGTATTACAAAGTGGAGCACAAATATCGCTTCTGCGAAAGCAATCTATTACACTCCTCTTATAATCTGGCCCACATTGTGTTGTAGTATTTTAACTTACCACTGCTGCAATGGGCAAATAGGGACAGACATATAGAAGAGTTAGACTTGTGAAGTCTACAATATGCAATTTTTAGAACAGCAAGAAAATTGGACAAAATAAATAATAGTATATTGCAAAATTGTTTTACTATGCATAAGTAAATATTTTAAATTATAATCTTAAAGTGATTTACATCGCTTTAAAAAAGAGCTGTTATTTTAACTCTGTATCTACAACAAAGATGTCTCATTCCTTTATTTCAATAATTTTATTCTACATGATAGGGAAAAACTTTGCATAAATAAGAATCCAATATGTTAATGAAAAAGGTATTCAGTTCTTAAAATAATTCTATGCAATAAATACATGAAATGACAATGGTAGAAATGAAACCCGAAATTGGGGAAATTGGGGTAGAATGAGGTTATTTTTTTATCCATATTTGCTATAAATTGTTAAACTCTGTTTCTTTTTTCCAATTTTGGAAATTTATTAAATGGCAATTTGACCTAAAAATCCTTTAACATTTTCAGCGTGTACAGCTGTAAATAGAGACTGACACTTTATTTTCACAGTCTTGTTGAAGAGAGGGAAATAAAAAAACATTTAGAATAATTTTTTTCTACGGCCATGACAGAGGACAGACATCCAGTTGATAGTAAGTTGCAATCTCTGGTACCTGTCACAGTCTGTGATCGTCCCTCTTACAAAACACAAACATTGCTGATTTCTTATCAAATGTAAAGCGAACATAGCTCTTTCGTAAATGGTTACCACAAGCATGAAATTGACATTGTGAATCATATGTGACACTAGATTGTCTGAGTTGTAATTTATCTGTGCTTAGCAAAAGGACTGAGCAGATAGTGTCTGTTCTCTAATATCTTCTTACACTAAGCATTGCACTGTAAAATAATCTGCGGAGGTCCTCCATATTTTGGTACATATGACAATAACACATAAGGCTGCAAAAAAAGAAAATATGGTATTTACTTAAAAAAAATGTACTCTTTATTTAAAAAAATAAATGTATGCAGAAAATAGATTTTTGGATTGTAAAAACTTATAAACTGACATAATAATAAATGTTGCCTTTTGTTTTATTATACTATTTTGTACAATACTATTAAAAATGTTGGTGCTTTTGAAAGTATGATTATTCTACAAGTATCCGAATGCATGCACTACAAAACATTGCCTTCATAAAAATCATTACCTCCTGGTCCCTTTAAAAATTAATCAAAAGTCATTCAATTCCTCATTGTTGTAGTTCATTTAACACAAGTTATTTTCTTTAGATTTTGTGCTTAGTGGAGGATTTTAAACTCAATTTTCATCTCCCCATATTTTAAAAAGTTGATTTTATATATATATATATATATATATATATATATATATACATATAATGTAATACACAAATTGTACAATCATAATTAATAATCGTAATTATAAAACTTTATATATAAGAATCGTTTTGCAATGAGAACTGCAGCTTTGTTTTGTCAAATGAGTATATTGTTTCATGTTTATTCTTTTCACTGATTTCCCTGTCCCCCAGAACAAAAGAACCCCTGCTAACCAATCACAAACTAATATTCAGATATAGCACAAACTCTGTTTGTACATGTGCAGACTGAGGTAGCCTGCACTCTTGTATTCCCTTAAAGGGACATGAAACCCCTAATTTTGCTTTCATGATTCAGATAGAAAATACAATTTTAAATAACATTCCAATTTACTTCTATTATCTAATTTGCTTCATTTTTTAGATATCCTTTGTTGAAGAAATTGCAATGCACTTGGTTGAGCCAATCACACGAGGCATCTATGTGCAGCCACCAATCAGCAGCTACTGAGTCTATTTAGATATGCTATTCAACAAAGAATATCAAGAGAATTAAGCCAATTAGATAATAGAAGTTAATTGGAAAGTTGTTTAAAATTGCATACTCTTTCTAAATCATGAAAGAAAAATATTGGGTTTCATATTCCTTTAAGATGGTTTAAGATGGTTTAACACTGATTCAACTTAGTTGCTATGGCAAAGAATATGTTTTCTATCATGATTGTTGATGTAACGCTGATAATTTACATTTTTAAAAGCATGTGACACCATAGAAGCTTAGGTAGGGAGGGAAAGTAAACAAAAGCTCACATAAATTACCTAAAAGTTTTAGCCCGAGCCTTCCTGGGAGAAAGTGAAACAAACACATTTTTTTAGATGTATTTTGCAACAAAAGGCTGCAAAATAAATAATGAATGTATTGCAATACTGTTTCACTTGCAAAAATGAAACATTTTATGCGTTGTTGAAACGTCAAGTTTAATGGTCCTTTAACCCTGAATCATAGGATCCATGACTCTGCTCTCAAGGATTCCTGTAGACAACATGTATTGTAACTTCCTTAATTTATCATTATTTAATAATCAAATTTGTTAAAGGAACAAGACATCTCTGTTTACTAACTATTTAATAGCATATCAGCTAAATCTAGAGATTTTTAAACCAAATTAACATCTTAGTTGTTGCAATTGCTTCTCAAAAGCCAAACTCCTCCCCACCATTTAACTTATTTGGAGGAGCCTATATGGGCTTGACTCTGTAGACAACAAGGATAACCACAGTCATTATATTAGTATAAAGAGCATTGTTTTGCAATTCTTAAATGTTAAAGGTAATAAGGGAAAGACAAGTAGCGGGGTTCACCGCAATAAGTTTTCAGTTCCAACAACTAGAATTTTTTTTTAGAGTTAAATTAAATGGGAATGGGGTAAAATAAAAATATATATTGTAACACTGTATTTATTACTTTGCATAGCTAAACCTTTTATATTAATATTGCAAGTTGTTTACTCTGTCCCTTTAAAGCAGGGATGGGGAACCTTGGCCCACCAGATGATTTAGAAATACATTTCCCATGATGATCAACTGGACTTCAGAGTGCCTAAGCATCATGGGTAATGTAGTTCTGAAACATCAGGAGTGCCAAGGTTCCCCATCCCTGCTTTAAAGGGATATAAAAGTAAAAAAAGTAAATTTATGCTTACATGATAAATTCATTTCTTCTATGGTACGACAAGTCCACGGATTCATCCTTTACTTGTGGGATATTATCCTCCTGCTAACAGGAAGTGGCAAAGAGCACCACAGCAGAGCTGTCTATATAGCTCTTCCCTTAGCTCCACCCCCCAGTCATTCGACCGAAGGTACAGGAAGAAAAAGGAGAAACTAAAAGGTGCAGAGGTGACTGAAGTTTAAAATCAAAAAATATAATCTGTCTTAAAATGACAGGGCGGGCCGTGGACTCGTCGTACCATAGAAGAAATTAATTTATCAGGTAAGCATAAATTTACTTTTCTTCTATAAGGTACGACGAGTCCACGGATTCATCCTTGTGGGATACAATACCAAAGCTACAGGACACGGATGAACGGGAGGGACAAGACAGATGGTTAAACAGAAGGCACCACTGCTTGAAGAACTTTTCTCTCAAAAATAGCCTCCGAAGAAGCAAAAGTATCAAATTTGTAAAATTTGGAAAAGGTATGAAGCGAAGACCAAGTCACAGCCTTACAAATCTGTTCAACAGAAGCATAACTTTTAAAAGCCCATGTGGAAGCCACCGCTCTAGTAGAGTGAGCTGTAATCCTTTCGTATGCCAAACGGATGATACTTTTCAGCCAAAAAGAAAGAGAGGTAGCCGTAGTTTTTGACCTCTACGTTTCCCAGAATAGACAACAAACAAAGAAGATGTTTGACGGAAATCTTTGGTTGCTTGCAAGTAAAACTTCAAAGCACGAACCACGTCCAAGTTGTGCAACAGATGCTCCTTCTTAGAGGAAGGATTAGGACACATAGAAGGAACAACAATTTCCTGATTGATATTAATATTAGTAACAACCTTAACAACCTACTAAGGAATCCAGGTTTGGTACGCAAAACCACCTTATCAGCAAGGAAAACAAGATAAGGCGAGTCGCATTGTAATGCAGATAGTTCAGAAACTCTTTGAGCCGAAGAGATAGCAACTAAAAACAGAACTTTCCAAGATAGAAGCTTAATATCTATGGAATGCATAGGTTCAAACAGAACCCCTTGAAGAACTTTAAGAAGTAAATTCAAACTCCATGGCGGAGCAACAGGTTTAAACACAGGCTTGATTCTAACTAAAGCCTGACAGAATGACTGAACGTCTGGAACATCTGCCAGACGCTTGTGCAGTAGAATTGATAAAGCAGATATCTGTCCCTTTAAGGAACTAGCTGATAGCCCCTTCTCCAATCCTTCTTGGAGAAAGGACAAAATCCTAGGAATCCTGATCTTACTCCATGAGTAGCCTTTGGATTCGCACCAATAAAGATATTTACGCCATATCTTATGATAAATTTTCTTAGTGACAGGCTTTCGAGCCTGAATCAAGGTATCTATGACCGACTCAGAGAAACCCTGCTTGAATAAAATCAAGTGTTCAATCTCCAAGCAGTCAGCCGCAGAGAAACTAGATTTGGATGCTGGAACGGACCTTGAGTGAGAAGGTCCTGTCTCAGTGGCAGAGTCCATGGTGGAAGAGATGACATGTCCACCAGGTCTGCATACCAAGTCCTGCGTGGCCACGCAGGTGCTATCAAAATCACCGAAGCTCTCTCCTGGGAAACACATAAGCCAGGTTGAATGACCAGGGTACTGCTAGAGCATCTATCAGTACTGCCTGAGGATCCCTTGACCTGGACCCGTAACAAGGAAGTTTGGCATTTTGACGAGATGCCATCAGATCCAATTCTGGTGTGCCCCATTGCTGAATCAATTGTGCAAACACCTCCGGATGGAGTTCCCACTCCCCCGGATGAAAAGTCTGACGACTTAGAAAATCCGCTTCCCAGTTCTCCACTCCTGGGTTATAGATTGCTGATAGATGGCAAGAGTGAGTCTCTGCCCATTGAATTATTTTGGTAACCTCTATCATCGCTAGAGAACTCTTTGTTCCCCCCTGATGATTGATATATGCCACAGTCGTGATATTGTCCGACTGGAAACTTATGAATCTGGCCGAAGCCAGCTGAGGCCATGCCTGAAACGCTTTGAATATCGCTCAGTTCTAGATTATTTATCAGGAGGAGAGCCTCCTCCTGAGTCCACAAACCCTGTGCTTTCAGGGAATTCCAGACTGCACCCCAGCCCAATAGGCTGGCGTCCGTCGTCACTATGACCCACACTGGCCTGCGGAAACACATTCCCTGGGACAGATGATCCTGTGACAACCACCAAAGAAGAGAGTCTCTGGTTTCCTGATCTAGATTTATGTGAGGAGATAAATCTGCATAATCCCCATTCCACTGTCTGAGCATGCATAGTTGCAGTGGTCTGAGATGCAAGCGAGCAAACGGAACTATGTCCATTGCCGCTACCATTAGACCGATTACCTCCATACACTGAGCCACTGACGGCCGAGGAATGGAATGAAGAGCTCGGCAGGTGGTTAAAATCTTTGATTTCCTGACCTCCGTCAGAAAAATGTTCATGTCCGTCGAATCTATCAGAGTTCCCAGGAATGGAACTCTTGTGAGAAGGATAAGTGAACTCTTTTTTACGTTCACCTTCCACCCGTGAGATCTTAGAAAAGCCAACAGGATGTCCGTGTGAGACTTGGCTAGTTGGTAAGACGATGCCTGAATTAAGATATCGTCCAGATAAGGCGCCACTGCTATGCCC
Organism: Bombina bombina; assembly: GCF_027579735.1. Lineage (NCBI taxonomy): Eukaryota > Metazoa > Chordata > Amphibia > Anura > Bombinatoridae > Bombina > Bombina bombina. Next base: position 153,406,258 of record NC_069509.1, on the reverse strand, counting down.
CGCGGCCTTAGAACCGCCAGAAGGGACCCTAGCACCTTTGTGAAAATTCTGGGAGCTGTGGCCAACCCGAAGGGAAGAGCCACAAACTGGTAATGCTTGTCCAGAAAGGCGAACCTGAGGAACTAATGATGATCTTTGTGGATAGGGATGTGCAGATACGCATCCTTTAAGTCCAAGGTGGTCATATATTGACCCTCCGGGATCATTGGTAAAATAGTCCGAATGGTCTCCATCTTGAAAGATGGGACTCTGAGGAATTTGTTTAGGATCTTGAGATCTAAAATTGGTCTGAAGGTTCCCTCTTTTTTGGAAACCACAAACAGATTGGAGTAAAACCCCTGCCCCTGTTCTGCTTTCGGAACTGGGCGGATGACTCCCATGGTATATAGGTCTTCTACACAGCGTAAGAATGCCTCTCTTTTTGTCTGGTTTGCAGAAAATTGAGAAAGATGGAATCTCCCCCTTGGAGGAGAATCTTTGAAATCTAGAAGATTTCCAAAGCCCAGGAGTCCTGAACGTCTCTTGCCCAAGCCTGAGCAAAGAGAGAAAGTCTGCCCCCTATTAGATCCGGTCCCAGATTGGGGGCTACCCCTTCATGCTGTCTTGGTGGCAGAAGCGGGCTTCTTGGCCTGTTTACCTTTGGTTAGGTCTCCAGACTAACTTGGATTGAGCAAAATTCCCCTCTGGTTTTGCAGCAGGGGAAGAGGTAGAGGGACCACCTTTGAAGTTTCGAAAGGAACGAAAATTATTTTGTTTGGTCCTCATCTTATTTGTCTTATCCTGAGGAAGGGCATGGCCTTTCCCTCCAGTGATGTCTGAAATTATCTCTTTCAGTTCAGGCCCGAATAGGGTCTTACCTTTGAAAGGGATGGCTAAAAGCTTAGATTTTGATGACACATCAGGAGACCAGGACTTAAGCCATAATGCTCTATGCGCTAAAATGGCAAAACCTGAATTCTTTGCCGCTAATTTAGCCAGCTGAAAAGCGGCATCTTTAATGAAAGAATTAGCTAGCTTGAGAGCCCTAATTCTATCCAGAATATCATCTAATGGGTCTCAACCTGAAGAGCCTCCTCCAGAGCCTCGAACCAAAAAGCAGCTGCAGTAGTTACAGGAACAATGAACGCTATAGGTTGGAGAAGAAAACCCTGATGAACAAATATTTTCTTTTAGGAGACCCTCTAATTTTTTATCCATAGGATCTTTGAAAGCACAACTTTCCTCAATAGGTATAGTTGTACGCTTAGCCAGGGTAGAAATAGCTCCCTCCACCTTAGGGACCGTTTGCCACGAGTCCCGCATGGTGTCTGATATGGGAAACATTTTCTTAAAAGTAGGAGGAGGAATGAACGGAATACCTGGTCTATCCCACTCCTTAGTAACAATGTCCGAAATCCTCTTAGGGACCGGAAAAACATCAGTGTAGGCAGGAACCTCTAGAAATCTGTCCATTTTACACAATTTCTCTGGAACTACAAAAGGGTCACAATCATCCAGAGTCGCTAAAACCTCCCTGAGCAACAAGCGGAGGTGTTCTAGTTTAAATTTAAAAGCCGTCATATATGAGTCTGAGGGAACATCTTTCCTGAATCAGAAATCTCTCCCTCAGTCAGCAAATCCCTCACCCCCAACTCAGAACATTGTGAGGGTACATCGGATATGGCTAATAAAGCTTCAGAGGGCTCAGCATTTGTTCTCACACCAGACCTACTGCGCTTCCCCTGCAACCCAGGCAGCTTAGATAAAACCTCTGTGAGGGTTGTATTCATAACTACGGCCATATCTTGCAGGGTGAAAGAATTAGACGCACTAGAAGTACTTGGCGTCGCTTGTGCGGGCGTTAATGGTTGTGACACTTGGGGAGAATTAGATGGCATAACATGATTCCCTTCTGACTGAGAATCATCCTGCAACATACTTTTAGTAGCTAAAATATGTTCTTTGCAATTTATTGACCTTTCAGTGCATGAGGGACACATTCTAAGTGGGGGTTCCACAATGGCTTCTAAACATATTGAACAATGACTTTCCTCAATGTTAGACATGTTGAACAGGCTAGTAATGACTTCAAACAAGCTTGAAAAACACTTTATTTAGTGAAAAAACAACAATCTTAAAAAACGGTACTGCGCCTTTAAGAGAAAAAAAGTATACATGTTCTGCAAAACTGCTTTAAAATGCACCAAACTTTCCAAATTTTTGATAGCAGACTCAATTTGTGTAGTTAAGATTGCCCCACAAGAAAATAAAACATTTAACCCCTTAATGTGCAAACCGGATTGAAATCAGGCCTAAATCCAGAAAAAACATCCACAAGGGCCCTCAGGAGTTGGAGCTTGCTGCTTGCTGAGAAAAAACAACTGCGCATCTGAGGCGTGAAAATAGGCCCCTCCCATCTCACTCAATGTCTCTACAGCCTCAAAGAACCGCACCAGAGCGGTTTTAAACTAGCCATGTGGGTTCTGAGACCCAAATAATAAGCCAAGTGTACCCTCAATAAAGTTGCCCAAAAAAACGTTATTGCCCACAAAACATTAAAAGCACTCCCAGTTTATAAAACATTTGCCCACAAACATTCAAAAACTCTGTGTCAACCATTTTTTTGATTAGCCCCTTATGCAAGCTTAGTAATGCCTTTCTATAGCTCTTAGGATTACTGCTTACCCTTACCCTCATGGGGATACTGTCAACCTTTCTGAAATACACAGTCTCTCCAGAAAAATGACTGAACATACCTCACTGCTATATAGCATGAAAACGTTCCTCACACTGAAGTTTCTTGTACTCCTCAGCCTCTGTGGGAACTGCACTGGATCTTAGTTACAAATGCTAAGATCATCATCCTCCAGGCAGAAGTCTTCATCCATCTGCTGCCGGAGAGTAAATAGTACACACCGGTACCATTTAAAACAAAAAACTCTTGCTTGAAGAAATTAAAAACTAATATTTTATCACCTCTTTCACTTTACCCTTCCTAGTACTTAGAGTAGGCAAAGAGAATGACTGGGGGTGGAGCTAAGAGAGGAGCTATATAGACAGCTCTGCTGTGGTACTCTTTGCCACTTCCTGTTAGCAGGAGGATAATATCCAACAAGTAAAGGATGAATCCGTGAACTCGTCGTACCTTATAGAAGAAATAAAGTGCTAATGTGCATTTTATTATTGCACTTTTGCTTTTGCTTTCATATAAATGTGTGTTTACCCCAGTAAAGGGGTTAAACACATATGGGTAGATTGCACTTCTTTAGGGAAAACATATTATTTATCTACAAAAATCCCCATATACTTTAAAGGTGATTTCAGGTAGAAAAACGTTAGATGCATTTTTCTTTGATCCCATAGTTAAAGGGACAGTCTACACAAAAATTGTTATTGTTTAAAAAGATAGATAATGCCTTTACTAACCATTCCTCAGCTTTGCACAACCAACATTGTTAGATTAATATACTTTATATTTAAACCTCTAAATTTCTGCCTGTTTCAAATGCTGTTTAGACAGCCACTTAATCACATGCTTTTGTATTTGCTTTTCACAATAAGAGACTGATAGTTCATGTGGGCCATACAGATAACAATGTGTTCATGCTCGTGGAGTTATTTAAGAGTTAGCACAACACAGTACTAAATGCAAGTAAATAGATAATAAATAAAAAGTCATATGATCAGGGGGCTGTCAGAAGATGCTCAGATACAAGGTAATCACAGAGGTAAAACTATATTAATATAACAGTACAGGGATAGGCAAGATGTCTGTAGACGGACACTGGTGTCCGTGACTGGCCCTTGAAGTGTCCACCGCCCATTTTGCTGCGGGGAGGGAAGAGTAGGACAGATGAATGCTGGTCCTGTCTCCTCCTTGACACACGTGGTGCCATGTTTCGCAGGGCTGTGGCCACTCCCACGTGATGCCGCTTAGTACCGGGAAAATTACTCTGAGTGAGACTGAGAGAGAGGGAAGATTCAAGAAGCAAGCTGCCACTGTGTCCCTGGAGCTTTATATGCAAAGGTAAAGCACTTTAACCAGCACCTGAGGTTTATTATAAGTGGTATTTATTTAGAAAGAAAAGATATACTGTAATTCACAACCTTAGTATATCTTTTCTTTCTGATTAAATAATAGGAAATGGAGAATATGTAGTGTGAATAAAGTTAGTGGTTTGTCAAGAGACTGCTAGTGATATTGGAAGCAGGGGCGTATTTAGGTTTTGTGCTGCCCTAGGCACTCAAAATTCTTCTGCATCAGTATAATAACACCAAACACTATACAAAGACACAGTAGTGACACTGGCACATGGGTATAGCCAGGGGAGGGTTGGATATAGGATCAGTGGTATCTGCATCAGTATAATAACACCCAGCACTATATAATGACACAGTAGTGACACTGGCACATGGGTATAGCCAGAGGAGGGCTGGATATAGGATCAGTGGTATCTGCAAGAGTATAATAACACCCAGCACTGTATAATGACACAGTAGTGACACTGGTACATGGGTATAGCCAGAAGAGGGCTGATTATAGGGTCAGTGGTATCTGCATCAGTATAATAACACCCAGCGCTAAATAATGACACAGTAGTGACACTGGCTCATGGGTATAGCCAGACAAGGGCTGGTTATAGGGTCAGTGGTATCTGCATCAGTATAATAAAACCCAGCACTATATAATAACACAGTAGTGACACTGGCACATGGGTATAGCAAGATGAGGGCTGGTTATAGGATCAGTGGTATCTGTATCAGTATAATAACACCCAGCACTATATAATAACACAGTAGTGACACTGGCACATGGGTATAGCCAGAGGAGGGCTAGTTATAGGATCAGTGGTATCTGCATCAGTATAATAGCACCCAGCACAATATAATGACACAGTAGTGACATTGTCACATGCGTAAAGCCAGAGGAGGGCTGGTTATAGGATCAGTGGTATCTGTATCAGTATAATAACACCCAGCGCTATATAATGACACAGTAATTACATTGTCACATGCGTAAAGCCAGAGGAGGGCAGGTTATAGGATCAGTGGTATCTGTATCAGTATAATAACATTCAGCACTATATAATGATGTTTTCAATTTTAAATGAACCTTGGTGTCCTTCACTAAGGTCTTTACTGTCTGCCACAGCCTTGGTTCGTGCCTATCCCTGTAACAGTATTGGTTGTGCAACACCGGGGAATGGGTAATAAAGGGATTATCTATCTTTTAAAACAATAAAAAATCTATTGTAGGCTGTCTGTTTAAAGGGACATGAACCCCCATTTTTTTTGTCATGATTCAGATAGAGAATACAATTTTAAACATCTTTCCAGGGTTGACATTCATGTTCCTACCTGGACACCCTGCATCATGTGTAACTCATTAATGTCCAAGAAAACATGGCTGAGGTGGCAACCCTATATGCAGGTGCGGATGGCACTCTCACCCCCTTAGCTTCACCAGTGCTCAATTGAACGATTGTGGTTAGTAGGTTTATTTATTTCCACAGCGCAGTTTAATTCTTGCAATAAGGTAAATACACATACCAGTTGGGTTGTTATGACAGTGAATATAATTCAGCCTGGATTATAGTAATTGTATACCAAAGCCAATGTAAAATACAACTTTTAACATTTTTTTATGAATAACTTGGCCCACAAAAGCAAAATTGCCTAGGACCAACAAAAAATCATAACGTGGCCCTGGTTTTAACCTGTCTAATATCAGGAAAAACTCTCCCTGCTATGATAATCCAAATGCACACTTTTCCTACAAATACTATTTATTTATCCTGTAGTTGACATTTCCTTGAACATGATACCTGCCGTGATTCATGACAACCCCCTTAACTTAGTCCTGACGCGGCTAGATCATACAGTGCTATATATGACATGCATAATCTAGACGAGGAACCAAACTGATGTCTCTTGTAGCTATATGTATATATATATATATATATATATATATATATATATATATATATATATATATATATATATATATAAAAACATATATTGGAGGTGCCACTATTTGCTCTTTTAAAGGAGCATTACATAGTAAAAGTAGAATCTAATTTAGTAGAATTCAACAAATACATAATAAAAAAGACAATGCAATAACACACTGAATTTCAAATGAGCAGTAGACATTTTAATCCTTTAATTTCCCTGCCTCTTGTATCATGTGACAGCCATCATCAAATCACAGACTCATAAAAGTATATACTGTGAATGTACTCTCAGTAGGATCTGGTGCCTCAGAAAGTGTGCATATAAAACACTGTGTACAATTTAATAATGGAAGTAAAAAGGATTTTTTTAATTTAAAGGGACACTAAACCCAAATGTTTTCTTTCATGATTCAGATAGAGAATACAATTTTAAACAACATTCCAACTTACTTCTATTATCTAATTTGCTTAATTTTTCATATATTCTTTGTTGAAGAAAGAGCAATGAACATGGGTGAGCCAATCACAAGAGGCATCTATGTGCAGCCACTAATCAGCAGCTACTGAGCCTATCTAGATATGCTTTTCAGCAAAGAATATCAGGAGAATGAAGAAAATTACATAATAGAAATAAATTAGAAAGCTGTTAAAAATTGCATGTTCTTTCTAATTATGAAAGAAAAAATGTGGGTTTCATGTCCCTTTAAGTTTAATTTTAAGTAGTGCTCCTTTAAATGTAGGTAGATATGTTGTTTGTATGGATAGATAAATATGGTCATGTTTGTTTTGCAATCCACAAGTCCTTAATGTGTCACTTTCTTTTTGAGTAGATGATATTGATATTAAAGGAAAATTGTAATCAAAACTTTCTATTATGGATGAGCAGTAGGTTTTTTTTGTACAGTAAGAAATATGAATTAAAAGCTGTTTAAATTTAAATTGGTTACTAATACTGAGGTATTCTGGGACAGGGAGGTGAGGGGAACTTCTGGGTGGGGCCTCACCAGTGTTTTGAGGGTGAAGCCTTATCATGAGAGAGAGGCAGGGTGATTAGTGTTATGGGCGGCATTGAACAGGGTTTGGGCATGCCATGGTCCTAACCAGGTAGTCCTAGTTTCCCTCTGGAAAAGCGCTGGATTACTCTTTTGAGGGAAGCTACGGCAGAGACAGCCGGAATTGTGTTTGTACTTCCTGCTAATTCTCATTGGCTGACAAGGGCAACTGCCACTGTTTCACTGGTGGAGAGGCACACACCCCTGCAAGTATGAAAAGAAAACATTGATTTATTATTTATATAAAGCCTCTTTGAACTGTTGTGTGGTATGAGGATTTAGAGAAAATACTGATTATATTATAATATCCCTTTAATTATGGCAGGGCACTGGGTTTTTTTCGTCTCAGCTTAGTGTCATTTTAAATAAACAATAAATGGGGTAATTTGTCAAAAAATAAACTGATGTTCTAATATAGGCATTTTTTTTAACTATAATATCATTGTAAATTGAAAAGGAGAAACTGTATGCTTAAAGGGACATTGTAAAATTTTATCCCATTTTAATGTGTTCCGAATAATCCATTTTAACTGCTTGAGTCTATTAAACTATTTACAAATAGCTCATTTTATTTTGTCATTTGAAATAACTTTTTTGCCTGTTGAAACAGCTGCCTATACTTAAAACGTCAGTACTTCAGTCATTTGTACGCTATATAACAAAGATACAAATGCAACACACTTGCAGTGGGGTGTGGGAGAGATAGGTACTACAATCTTAATTTCCTCTTGATATCTCAGACATAAATAAGATAATGGAGCATTTGTATTTATATAGAGTAATCATATAATGGGGACTGTTCTCCCTGTGAGATCAGGCCATTTGTATGTTTTTTTATTTAACAAAAAAAGTAAAGAACTGTTTCATATACAAAAATAAACTAAATCGACTATTTTAAAATACACTGCCCAGTAAAGGAAAAGACAAATGCTAGGACAAATTATCATAATTTGAGATTAGAGGGTAGCATATGCTGATGCCGTCTGCAAGGGAACCTGTAAGTGTAGTTGATACTTGGAATTTGCTTCCAGTAGAAGTGATAGGGATGGGTCTGGTAGAGAAATTCAACCATACCAGACTATGTACAAAACTATTGTTAGAAATTATTAAAGGACCAGTCAACACAGTAGATTTGCATAATCAACAAGTGCATGATAAAAAGACAATGCAATAGCACTTTTTTTAAAAGTTATGTCTATTTCCACTCCCCCTGTACCATGTGACAGCCATCAGTCAATCACAAATGCATACACGTACCATGTGACAGCCATCAGCCAATCACAAATGCATACACGTTTATTCTGTGAATTCTTGCACATGCTCAGTAGGCGTTGGTGACTCGAAAAGTATCTATGAAAAGACATCTAAACTTACATTATTACTTTTCAAATAAAGATACCAAGAGAATGAAGAACATTTGATAATAGGAGTAAATTAGAAAGTTGCTTAAAATTGCTGCTCTATCTGAATCACACAAAAGAAAAAATGTGGGTTCAGTGTCCCTTTAACAATCAGCACCCCTTTAAGCACAGACATAGGGTTGCCACCTCTACCATGTTTTTCTGGACACTTATGAGTTACACATCTACAGGGTGTGAAGGACAGCACAACAATAGTGACCCTGGACTGCACTATTCATGTTCCTCTATGCACACCCTGCAGAATGTTTAACTCATAAGTGTCCAGGAAAACGTGACCAAGATGGCAACCATAATGCTTTTTGTCCTTGACTCACGTGATGTGTTCAGCTAGCTCCTAGTAGTGCATTGCTGCTCCTTCAACAAAGGATAACAAGAAAATAAATGAATTTTGATAATAGAAATAAAATGGAAAGTTGTTTAAAATGGTATGTTTTATCTGAATCATGAACAAAAATATTTAGTGTCCCTTTAAGCATACAATTTATATAGGAATAAGGACAGTCTAGATGTGCCTTAGTTTGTTTAATATATTTATATTTATCTATATTTCTTTATGAATATTGATTTATACAGTCAGGACATTCTTTATTATCAATATTTTTAGTTTTGTTGTTAATAATAATAATAATAATAATAATATTATAGTAATCATAATAATAATTTGATATGTTTAAAACATTTTCTGTCTCTTAAAGGGACAGTATACACCAATTTTCATATAACTGTACGTAATAGACACTACTATAAACTAGAATATGCACAGATACTGATCTAAAAATCTAGTATAAAATATTTTAAAAACTTACTTAGTAACTCCCATTTTAGATCTGTTGATGAGGTTAGCCTGGGACACCCAGTGAAAGGGGCTGGGATAGCAGGAACAGCAGACACTCCCCTTTCCCCTGCATATGAAAAGACACATTATACAAACAGAAGCAATCTGAAGTCTGTATACATCAGTATACAGCTAAGACTTTGGGACTTGGTTAGGAGTCTGAATTTGAAAATAAGCAAAACTATACATTGTTACAAAAACATGCATTGGCTATATAAATGGATCATCTACAAAGCAAAATCTGGTGTACAACGTCCCTTTAATAGTAAATGAATAGGACAGGATTCTCAGAACGTTGAACCTTAGTGATTGGGAATAAAACATGAGTATTTTAACCAGGATAATCCCTGTTTCGTTTACAACTGCCTATGCCTAATCAGAATCCATATACTTTCACCCACCTTATAGACAAAGGTTAAGTGGTTAAATGTTCTGATCTTACAATAAAAAGATTTCAGCTACAGCATCCCTGCAGGAAAGTCTAGGTCACATGCAATTATGTTCTATAAATTGAAATTAGCAAAACATCCACAATTGTTTTGAACTATGTCTAATGTAAAATAATAGAGTATAATACAATCAGTGATAGTTAATCTATACACCTGGGTCTTTTTTTATTCCTAGAGCATCTCTAGAGGTACAGGTGATGCAATTAATTGCAGTTCTTGCTCAGTTGTAAACACACAGTTGTTTTGGCTAAACTGATAAATAAAAGGTTTGCAAACTTAAGAAGATCAATATTGTTTTCACACATCTCATAAACATGTTTATAAGTTTAGATAAATATTTTATCTAAAGACTCTGGCAAATATAATTATAGGATTGAAGAAAATGATTTATCTACAGGATTAGGGCCACTTAAAGGGAACCCATTTTGTTTTCTTTTCATTATTCATTTAGAGTGTACAATTGTAAAGAACTTTCCTATTTATTTCTACCATGAATTTCGCTTCATACTCTTGGTATCCTTAGATGAAGAAGTAGCAATGCATTACTGGGAGACAGCTGAACACATCAGTAAGCCAATCACAAGAGGTATATAAGTGCAGCCACCAATCAGCAACTAGATCCCAGCGCCTTAGCCTATCTAGGTATGCTTTTTCAACAAAGGATACTAAAAAAACAAAGCAAATAAAATAATAAAAGTAAATTGGAAAGTTGTTTAAAATGTATTCTCTATCTCAATCATGAAAGAAAAAAATCTGCCTTTAAAGGGACATAAAACCCAATTTTTTTTCTTTCTTTCTTTCTTTCTTTCTTTCTTTCTTTCTTTCTTTCTTTCTTTCTTTCGAAAGAGCATGCAATTTTAAACAACTTTCTAATTTACTTTTATTATCTAATTTGCTTCATTCTCTTGATATCCTTTGCTGAGAAGCATATCTAGATAGGCTCAGTAGCTGCTGATTGATTGCTGCACATAGATGCCTCGTGTGATTGGCTCACCCATGTGCATTGCTATTTCTTCAACAAACTATATCTAAACAATAAAGCAAATTAGACAATAGAAATAAATTGGAATGTGGTTTAAAATTGTATTCTCTATGTGAATCATGAAAGAAATTATTTCGGGTTTAATGTCCCTTTAAGGTCTACAGTGCTTAAGTTTTGTTTTGTTTTTCCATTTTATTCATATTGTGGAACCCAGATGTTGCATTTTGCATGACTGGCAGACACCAAGGCTTCCACATAGAGTTGCCACCTCGGCCATATTTTCCTGGACACTTATGAGTTACACATGCTGCAGGTAAGCAGGGCGGAACATGTATTGTGCCTCTAAGTATCATCATAATGAACAGCACAATACATGTTCCTCCCTGCACACCCTACAGCATGTGTAACTTATAAGTGTCCAGAAAAACATGGTGAGGTGGCAGCCCTACTTACACAACTCCAGAATTTAAACATCTGCCCCACCATATATCTTCCTCTCTGTAATTGCTGATACTGTATTTCTCCCCACAACTGCAGAGACTATAGCCTTGAAGAGCCCAGACCAACTAGAGGCTCATCCAGTACATTATTTATCTAAAACAGAACTCCCAAGAGTCTAGTATATTGTGGTATCTTCACAGATTGGAGGCTCGGTCAAAGTGCTCTCCACAACGTTCCAAACTTATTTATGTCCTGATGTCACAAATAAAGATTGGAAACAGTCTAAACCTGCCCAAAAATAACACAGCCTCACCCCTGAACTGCCCAACCACACTTATGGATCACCATTGCATAGCCCCAATCTGCCCAGCCATGCCAATTGATTGCACATCTACCAACATTGATTGCACTCAGTCACACTCCAGAATGCTCCATTTCTGCCTCCAGGAGGGTGAGAGAGGAACCTCTTAAGGAGAGGAGCTTCTCTGGAGTTGGCGTTTCTCCTGGGTGCTAGAGGTGTTGTCCTGGGTGTCCTACAGGGAGTCCCTTGAGTAATAAGGTGTGGCACCCCAAGGAGTTGTAAAGCAGGTCATGTAGGGGTGCCAGATTAGAAGTGGGGTCAGGCATATTACTTAGTAATGCTAGTGGGATAAGGGTTACAAGTGAGGCCATGGTTGTCACTAAGTGGAGCTGGTGTTGCTAGCACTATAAAGGTTATTAATAAGCCCATAGTGGCTACTAAATGTGGCTGGGTGACTAGTGGGGCCATGGTTCCCATTTGAAAATTTAAATCAGCCAAAAGAATGAGCTTTTAATTTATTGGCTGATTTTTGAGAATCAACTAGATGTGCTTTTGAACTTTTCAGCACTAAACAAATGCCCAAGATTATGGCCGCAAGCCACATTTAACAATTTGCGGAGCCGGATTTATGCTTGTGAAAGTGCAACACACTAATATCTGTACAAATCTATATCTTTATTGCACTTTCACAAGCATAAATCTGGCTCAACAAATTGCTGAATACGTCTTGCATCCTCCATCTTTAGCTTTCGTTAAGCGGTGAAAAGTCTCAGTGCACATGTCTAAAATCAATAGGAATAAAGTAAATGCCAGAACACCTCTATAAAGAGAGAGAATATCAGAGACCAACCAGTTTGTTGTGGGGTGTAATAGTAGAGGACTAATAGTAGAGGACCCCAAAAAAACAATCCAAGAATAGGATCTCAACAAGAGGACAGAAGACTTTGGATAGAAAGTCCAAAAAAAATTTTAAGTTAATTTTTTTAGGATTTTGGTATTTGATTATTTTTGTGCATTTGTTAGATAATTTGGTGGTGCAACAGATTTGTTTGAATTAGTGTAATGAATAGTGCTCATAAAATTATTATCACAAGGTTAAAAAAAAAATAGCAACCTAATGGAAATGGTATGGATTTAGTGCTAGCAGTATTAGCACTCCATAATGCTTATATTATGCACTCCACTTGCTTATTTGTGGATAATTTAAAATGCACTTGTAATCATTGTTTTGCTTTAATTTCAAATTCTAGAGGATGACTGGAGTGACTGGTTATATCTGCCCCTAATTGGCTACAATATAGGCAGTAAGATAAACAAGATTCAATAAGCTTTCCCAGGGGTGTGTTCTCGGACTGCAAAACTATGCCTTTAAATACTTTTAAAACATATTTGGTATACTAATTTTTTCCAATGCAGTGAATATTTTTTATGCCCCTTTAACTTTAATTTTTAATACTAAACTGAACAATGAGTATATAACCACTACTTTTCAAGCAATCCCTGACTTTGCAATAATATAGTATATAATAGGTAGAATTTTGTATTGCTGATTTCATCAAATATATACACAGTGATTTACTTGTGTAACACTCAGTAATAAGTATAAAAAGCAAGTCATGTTTTATGCATGATAAATAAAAGCACAGACAAATTGATAATAAAGGGTTATTATATATCATAGGGTTTGAATTGTGGTTAAAGTAATATGGCATTAAAATTAAAATTCCCTATAAAGGTCTAGATTATGAGTGGAGTGCAATATTGTGCTTTCTTGAGCACAATATTTGCGCTCCACTGAGTAATACCGGCGCACTTTAATGTGCACTGGCATTACAAGTTGAGCTTGCGTTGCTGGGAAGTATTATGCACACAAGAGCGCGGTTCCATAGGCTCCAATGGGAGCCTTGTTCTCATGATCTGCTCTCTGGTTAAATTTATGAGCGCTAATTGCACATGTAATGGCTGGTTATTTAAATAGCCAAATTTGCCAGTTTGCGGGCGAGCCATAAATTAGCGATCCACTTGTAATGTAGCCCTTATTTTGTCATTTAACGCTGCAAATTGTGTTTTTTTTACTGTCCCCAGGGAGACTGAAATGCATCATTGCAACAGTCTCAACATTCTACGCAGTGATTGCAGGATCTCATTTGTGTTTGCCACTAATTGGCCTCTGAAAAGAAGCGATAGATAGAGCACAGAGCATACATTTTAAACAACAACTTTTCAATTTACTTTTGTTATCAAATTGGCACTCGAGTCAAAGTTAAACTGTCATGATTCAGATAGAGCAGCAATTTTTAACAACTTTCCAATTTACTTCCATTAACAAAATGTGCGCAGTCTTTTTATATTTACACTTTTTGAGTCACCAGCTCCTACTGAGCATGTGCAAGAATTCACAGAATATACATTTGTGCATTTGTGATTGGCTGATGGCTGTCACATGATAGTGGAAATAGACATAACTGAAATTTGTCCAAAAAAAATCTACTACTCATTTGATGTTTAGACTAAGTGCTATTGCATTGTCTTTTTATCATGTATTTGCTGATTATGCAAATCTACTGTATTTACTGGTCCTTTAAGTTTATTGGTATTTTTTCTTGAAAGAGCAGAAATGCAGAATTTTAATGGGAAGTCATTTGACATTGAAAGCTCTGTCTGAATCATGAAAGCTTATTTTTTTACTTGACTGCCCCTTTAAAACTGCCCCTTTAAACAAGTCACATTGCAATCTTCAACTGGTACCAAATAAGAGCCTAAATTTGTATAGTAAATCACTTTAATGCTATGTTTTTCTCTGACACACTGATTATTACTTACATTTAGACAATAACAAGCTCCTTGATGCAAATATCTCTGGTAGAAAGGTGCTTTGTTTTCTGCTATTGTGATTTACAAATCTTTACAATGCATGTCTATTACCAAATTTGCTTCATTCTCTTGGTATTGTTTGTTGAAGGAGCAGCTATGGCCTACTGGGAGCTAGCTGAAGAGGCATTTGTGTGCAGCCAGCAATCAGCAGCTAGTAATGCAGTTGTTTTAGTATACCAGGAGAATGAAGCAAATTAGATAATAGAAGTAAATTGGAAATGTGTTTAAAATCACATGCTCTGTCTGAAGTATGAAAGAAAAATGTTGGATTTCATATCCCTTTAGGGCAAGAGGAATGCAACATATTGCAAAGCATAACTTTTTATGTGCCAGATTACAAGTTGAGCGCAAAATATCGCTTACGTTAAAGCGATATTTGTGCTCAACTAAGTAATTATAAGTTAGGTGCAATGCGAATGCGACCTCACATTCGCATTGCATGGAAGCATTGCGCACTGGTTTGTGGCTCGCGCAGACAGTACTAGCTGTGGAGGAGACAGAGCAGAAGTGGCGGCTGAGTGAGCTCGAAACAGTCTTGACAAAGGTCCCTGTGAGGACCGAAACGTGGACTGATCCTTTGATAATGAATTACTAATAAAAATGTATGTATATTAAGTCCTGTGAGCGCTTCTTCTTTCCTTGAGGTTTCTACCTATCTACCATAGAGAGCACCCAGGCAATTCACCAGTACAGTGAGTGCTTGGAACCCAGAACTACATATATATAGTTAATGAAGAGAAAAATTTGGTGATATTGCTGAGCCAAGATCCATGTTTATTCCAGACTTTGAATAACTTTCAAGTAAAATTAGACTTTTTTATTTTTGAATTGTTTTGAGCATATTAAAAAGAAAATCCCTATATCAACTGCTGTTATTATTGCTGTATGTGAATAATAAAAGTTTTCCAAAGATGAAATGAACTATTTAAAGAGACACTGAACCCAAATGTTTTCTTTCGTGATTCAGATAGAGCATGCAATTTTAAGCAACTTTCTAATTTACTCCTATTATCAAATTTTCTTTCTTCACTTGGTATCTTTATTTGAAATGCAAGAATGTAAGTTTAGATGCCGGCCCATTTTTGGTGAATAACCTGGGTTATTCTTTCTGATTGGTGGATAAATTCATCCACCATTAAAAAAGTGCTGTCCAGAGTCTGAAACAAAAAAGAAGCTTAGATGCTTTCTTTTTCAAATAAAGATAGCAAGTGAACAAAGAAAAATTGATAATAGGAGTAAATTAGAAAGTTGCTTAAAATTGCATGCTCTATCTGAATCATGAAAGAAAAAATTTGGGTTCAGTGTCCCTTTAAGTATTAATTGAGAAGTTCAACAGTTAATCATTTGATTGTCAAGACACTAATACTGAATAAAGCTTTATACTTTCAACATATTGTATATTGACACTCTTTATCATTCCAGGTAACACCAAGCAAACGTAATTTCATCCTCAATGTATTATTATGAAGCCTAGACATTTAGTGTATAAACAAATTAATACCCTAAAAGACTTGCAATTTAGAAAGAACGGTAAAAACATTACTGCTTCCGAAGGCAAGCTGTCCAGCACAGCATGGGGCAAATATACAGAATAAAAGCCCACTTTTTGTTATGGCTACTTTTAGAAACAACAAAGCATTTTTTTTATAATTATACTTTGCAATGATATCTCAGCCAACAGTATTCTTTTGTGCCAAAATGTCCCAGGTGCATCGTGCACTGGGCAGACTGTATTTTACCATTTGAGAATTAAGTAAATCCGAGTGTTTTTCTGCATGCCTGCCTGCTCCCTGTTTCCCGGTGACTGCTGGGTAACTGCCTATTATCCCATGGTTCCACTCCACTGCCCTCCCCAATAAAACTTTTCATATCCTTATAAACGAACTAGATTGCCGTGTTATAAACATTTACACTGCGCTAACAGATCATCTCCGCACATCAGAATTGGCTAAATTCCCTTTTCCAGATGAATATATTGAAGGAGATTAGAGATATGATGGCTTTTCAGATTGCTGAACCCAGAGAAATTAGTTTAGTGAACATTTACAGAGGCTAAATTGGAACCATTAAATAGTGGATTAAATTGATGGTACTTTCATTGTCTGTCCTTCGGTGATGCTGTAAAATCAATTAGCCGTCACTATTCCATTTTCCATATAGTGATATTGTCAGACTGACTTGGAACTGCAGATCCTCACGGCAGCAGCAACTACTGTGAAAATACACCTATTAGATGATATGCCATGAAATAACATCATAGGGCCAAATGTCTCAGAGCAAATCATCCTGACTGTAACTGTTTTAGCAGCAATGGGCAGCAGGGACACAAACACTGCCGGACATGGAAACTGTATACATTGTTGTTTGCTGAGGAATCTATTTAAAATATTATTCAATGCATAGGTATCAAAAGAATGGTACTTAACATCATGCATGTCCAACATAAGGCCCAGGGGCCAAAAAGAGAAATCTGCAGAGCATTTTATCTGGTCTCCTCTTCTCTTAAATTGTGTCATTTTGAGTCTAAACCATGGAGGTTAGTTGCAGCACTTTATGTTGAGCCACATAAAATAAAATGAGTTTATAGTATTTGGTTGCGATCACACTCAATTTTTCTACAGCTCCATAGAGTGCACAAACTGACCCATATATATGCATCTGATGGACATAAATGAAACGGATCTAATGTGTTATATGATGCAATAAAGAAATAGAATATGGGATTAACCCATGTAAAGGTGTTAAACATATAACTACTTGGAGCTAGCTGGACACATCTGGTGAGCCAATGAAAAAATGCATATGTATGTAGCCAGTCCACCAATCACCAGCTAGCTTCCAGTAGTGCATTACTGCTTCTTAGGTTTCAACAAAGGTCATAAAGAAAAGTTTATTTGATGATAGAAGTAAACTGAAAATACTGTTAAAACTGCATGCTCTATCTGAACAATTAAAGGGACCAATTTTATTCTTTCACGATTCAGATAGAGCATGCAATTTTAAATAACTTTCCAATGTATTTCTATTATCTATTTTGTTTTGCAGTGTTTGTATCCTTTGTTGAACATTTTACCTAGGTTGGCTCCAAAGCTGCTGATTGGTGACTGTGTGTATTAGTATGTGTGTGTGTATATGTGTGTGTTGGTGTGTGTGTTGGTGTGTGTGTCTGTGTGTATGTTTGTATATGTGTGTGTGTGTGTGTGTGCGTGTATCTGTGTATATGTGTGTGTATGTATGTATGTATGTGTGTGTGTGTGTGTATACATGTGTGTGTGTGTGTATCTGTGTATATGTGTGTGTATATATGTATGTATGTGTGTGTGTGTGTATACATGTGTGTGTGTGAATCTGTGTATATGTGTGTGTGTGTATGTATGTGTGTATGTGTGTGTGTGTATACATGTGTGTGTGTGTGTGTGTGAATCTGTGTATATGTGTGTGTATGTATGTATGTATGTATGTATGTATGTGTGTGTGTATACATGTGTGTGTGTATCTGTGTATATGTGTGTGTATCTGTGTATATGTGTGTGTGTATGTATGTGTGTGTATACATGTGTGTGTGTATCTGTGTATATGTGTGTGTATGTGTGTGCGTGTATCTGTGTATATGTGTGTGTGTGTATGTATGTGTGTAGGTGTGTATGTATGTGTGTGTGCAATGTGCATGTGTGTGTGTATGTGTGTTAGTTTCAATTAATAGAATTGCTAAAATTTGCTCATTAGCTTTGAGAGAGAAAAATAAATTCAAGTTGTAGGCACTATTGGGTGATGTCCTATTAGCCAATGAAGATGAACAGGAAGTACATAACAGCTCATTTGGATTAATAGGAAATACATAACTGATACTGTTGTGTCTGTTGTGTTATTTCCAATTACAATTTTAAACTCCTTTGATTTCACATTGTGAAGGTAAAATACAATTTTAATATATTAAAATGCAGCTCTTTCATCTAGAAGGCAGAATTGTATTGAGTACACTGTCCCTTTAATATTACCTTATTTAATAAATATTATTCTAGTTCTATGAGGAACAAAGATACGTTACTATGCTGCTTAATCTAAAAAATATACTTAAATAATCACTTGACCTTTTAAAAATGATATTTTTTTCACAATTACATTAAATATTTATAAACAGCAATATTCATGTGTCTCTGGGCCCATCCAAAAATCCAACAATTCTTAAAGTGAACTCACAATACTGATGACATTTCTTGCAAGACCAGAAAGCTTTAATGTGGTCATTATGTATGTGTAACTGACCTAATAGTAACAATTCAATGTACCATTCAGAAGTTGTCAGGGCAACTGGCTACACCAGTATCTGACACATACATGCACATACACAATGCATTCTTTTCACAGATTTGCATTAATCAACACATTCATTCAAGGCTTAGATGTAGCAAGATATGAGTCCTATACTCCTGTGTTTAGAGCTCATGTTAACAATAAGGGAGTGTCACTGACAGCTGTGTGTGATGGAGAATTATCAGAGGGCACAGGATCTCGGGCTAACTTCGTTATCATTGTTAATATAACCTAGTTAGGATCTTACATTTCTTATAGCTGATTCTTATAATTAAATTGAGACTGTATCTGAAATGTTTTTTTCTGTTTATTTTTTGTGGCCAGGACTAGAACAGCGGCAGATTTTACTAAAACTTATTGAAAAAAGTCAAAATATATCCATAAAATAATAGTTATTGTTTTGCCTGGATGCAGTAACAGCTATTTATTTAGGTCTCTAAAGTCTAACATCCCTGAACATTTATTTTACAAATGGGTTCTATTCCAGATCATGCACATAGCTTCCGAGACTTCAAGTTCAGAGGTTACCATGGAAACATGTGACTTAGTCGTTTAGCCCTATGTGTGAAAAAGCTTTAAAAATGCCAAGACAATTTGTAGGAAACATAAAAATGGCAGACTCACTTTTAATATGCTAAGTGCTTTTAATTTTGCAGTCGTTCCAAGCAAGTCATTAGACAGGACAATAGTTGTCAGTTCAAATCACTCCCTTGTCCTGCATCAAATTATATTGATTGCATACTATATTAAGCTTCTTAATGAAACCGCAAGTCTTGACATATTTTAACACATTGGCATCTCTAGAAAAAGTATACAAAAAACAAAGCAAATTCTAGACAAGATATCCAAGCATAGAGACATTACAATCTATTTGCATATAATAGAACACTGCAGTATTTACATTTTTTGTGCTAGAATAAATGTAAAGTTAATACTGTTTTAATTGATTATTAAACTAACAGTAACTGCATCTTTTTGTGTGTAACTTACCTCTGTGACAGCAAACCCACCTCTCTATTGGACCTCAAGCACATACTTGGCGACGTGTGCAAAATCCAGCGTCGCCATTTTTCTCTCAAATCGTGCAATCACAAACCCGGCGCAGCAGTTTTAGATTTTCATGGCGTGCACATTTTTTTACTCCCATAGACTAACATAGAACTGGCGTTGGCAGTCGGTACCACAAAGGCAGCGCATGGACTTACGCATGCAGAATGGATACATTTTACTCCATTTTCAGCTCGCCAAACATAGGCAGGCACAGAAATCCTTGCGCAAAGTTAAAAAGCACCGTAAGTCCCTGGAAGGCTTAACAAACACCTAACGCATGCGTACTCACTTTCATTTCAGCCGCACATATCAAACAGTTAAACCTTTCCTAGACACTTAATTAATCTAACCAGTAGCTGCTAAGGTTGCCACCTCAGCAATGTTTTCCTGGACACATATGAGTTACACATGCTGCAGGGTAAGCAGGACGGAACATGTATTGTGTCTCTGGACATCACATGAATAGTGCTGATGAACAGCACTATTCATGTTCCCCTCAGCACACCCTGCATCATGTGTAACTCATAAGTGTCCAGGAAAACATGGCTAAGGTGGCAACCCTAGTAGCTGCCCTCTGCAAGTGTGTCAAACCAATCACCAACAGCACAACTTCTCACCTGCAGCCTTAAAACACCTGACAGACAATGCACACCCTGATTACCCACTGTTTCCCTGCGTTTATATAGGGGTTTTGATGTGTCGGTTTATTAATTTCTTTCGGTTTTGATTTTTACATGTGAATTCAACATAAAAAAGTACTGTTTATTTTTAACTTACGCGTGCAATATACTGGCGTAAATTGCTGGCGACCCCAGAAATGGAACTTGCGCATGTTTCTGAACTTCGCCAGTTTGGAGTACTTACATCGTAAATCATATGGCGGCGTATGTTATGTGATTCACACAATGTGCGAGGTGAACTTCTGGGCGATGTGGGTTTCAGCAGTTGCGCTGAAAATTACGCAAGATATGTGATCGCGCCCTTGGTGTGCAGTGACAATTCGCGACATCACTATTTGCTAACTGCAGACTTTGCTTTTTGGCCTCCCTAGGGAACGTGAGACAACAGACAATTTTTACACATAAGCAAGAAGTGTTTATATGTCCTTTTAAATTCCTTACATTTGTTAGTTAAACTAAGAATGCAAGGTCTAAAATTAATAAAACTCACATTAAATTTTCCGTTTCGTTGCTCTGCACTGTTTGTCTTTGAATTCAGAATATAGAGAACACCCTTAAAGTGCCATAAAACATGTGCATATCCTAAAAGGGCTAATTAATTTAAAATAGTTTGCATAAAAAAATTGTTTAAAAATTGTTCACAAGTATTTTAAAATAATTTTGAAAAAATAGGCAAAAATATGTATACAGCCATGCTGTCTGGAGCAGTCTGCTCCTCCCCCCTTATCAGTGTTTTGACACAGGCATTGCATTTTTACTGAGTTCACAGCTTCTAGGCATGCTCCCGCAGATAATCCCTGTGCACGTTTGCCTTCTACCAAAGCAACAATAGATATAGATACAGCCATAGAAGGAAATGTGTGGGGGGAGTTAGAGCTTTACAATTCGGAAACTTAAAAGAAAGGGTTAATGCCGAGGCACTGCAGTATAAATTTGCAGGTAAAATAATTAAAGTACATATTCTTATATTTTGTCTCTATCCCAACTTGGTTTATGTCCCTAAAGGGACATGCAACCTAAAATTGTTCTTTCATGACTCAAATAGAACATACAATTTTAAACAACTTTCCAATTTACTTCTATTATCAAATTTGCTTTATTCTCATAGTATTCTTAGTTGAAGAGATACCTAGATAGGTTGTGTGCAGGTGTCTGGAGCACAACAAGGCAGGAAATAGTGCTGCCCCCTAGTGCTCTTGCTAATGTATACAATTCTTGCAAAACTGTTGCCATATTGTGAAGCAATTGCATGCTCCTAAACTTACCTCACCGCTTTTCAACAAAGGAAACCAAAAGAACAAAAAAAATTAATAATAGAAGTAATTTGGAAAGTTGTTTAAAATTGTATGTTCTATCTAAATCAGAAAAGAAAAAAAAAATTGGGCTGCATGTCCCTTTAAGCAAGCTACCAAGCTTTTAGTTGTATTTTAACCTTTAAAAGTTCTGTAAGGGATCGTGCAACAAATGCACAGCATGATAATATTAAAGGGATACACAAGTAAAAAAAAATCTTTAACATGATAGATCATTTTATTAATTTGTTTGTTACAAATGGGCTGACCATATTGCCGCTTTAAGAAGGGACACATATGAAAAATACATATGACAGGGTTCTTATACAAAACATTTCTTTAAACAGCCCTGAAAACAGCCCTGACATATGTATTTTTCATATGTGTCCCTTTTTAAAGCGGCAATATGGTCACCCTACAAAGGGTTGATCACAGCCTTTCACTTGTTTTAATCAGATAATGATTCCTGAACACTGGTCGGTATGGTCAGTGTGGTTTTTTACAGCGATGCTTCTGTGACTAAAGGGACATTCCAGCCAAATCTGGGACACAAATGGATGCATTTCAGTTTGAATAGAAGCATTTTTGTATTATAAATGTAATAGCAAAACTGCTTTTAGTAAAAGCAATAGCATAATCAACAAATGCAAGATAACAAGACAATGCAATAGCACTTAGTCTGAACTTCAAATAAGTAGTAGATGTTTTTTTCTGACAATTTTAAAAGATATGTCTTTTTCCACTCCCCCTGTACCATGTGCTTCACATGCACGTGCAGAGATAAATCCTAACACTAAAATCACGATAACTTTTACTAAAAGCATTTTTGCCAGTACATGTATATTGCAAATATGTTTCTATCTAATGATGTACATAACCTATGTGCAGTTCAATTTTTACCAGAATGTCCCTTTAACACTCCTGACGTGATGCTTGTTACCTCCGGAAATAGCATTAAATAATTATCAGCATTGTTAATCTCCAAATTTCCTAATTTCAAAACCAAATGCCCAGGACTGATGACAAACACAATTTCAGGGGTTTAGCGACTATGTCACAGGTATGTTAATTGATTTATTTAGTAGTGTGTAGTGATGCTAATATGCAACGTGTGCTAATCACCCGTCATGCTCCAAAACAATAAAGATATATGTGTGTGTCTTTTTAAGGAATTTTTAACAGGTACATTATATAAATAAATACAGTGTATATATATAATGTGAGTAAAGGTGCTAATTATTGTTTTATCTTTAATTGACTGAGCATATAGTATGACACAAATTAATACTTCACACTGTATGCCACTGAAAAACAGTAATAACGTTTATTAGAAGCAAATGGAAGTATATAGCAAAAATGCCTCAATTAAAATTGAAATGTACCCATGCACATTTACATTTTGACATTTCTATCCCTTTAAGTGCAGAGGACTACACGTGGTTATTATCCGCCCAATGAATTTAGTGCAAATTATGTCAATGTGAGGTTATCAAGGGGGGGGCGGGGGCTTTCAGAGCTCATCACAGCATTGCCTGAGCAATCCTGGGATGCTGATGATATCACCACCCATGTCCGTGGTGATGTTGCCAAACCAAGGGGTGGGTAGGTACACAAGGCTTATTAGTGGTGGATGGGGGGTTAAGTATTTAAACCCCTCAATCTCAGCCCACTTAAGCCCTTAAAACACCCAAGAACCATTATTTGAAAGGCAATCATATATTTCTTTGGAGTTTAAAGCTAAAGCACATATTTTTAAAAGCTAAAAATAAAAAACACACTTATATACACACTTATATACACACTTAACAGTTATACACACTTATATACACACTTATATACACACTTATATACACACTTAACAGTTATACACACTTATAATGGGCCATCAAAAAGGCCTGGAGACCCCTAAGAAGCGATTCTTTAAAATAAAGCCTGTATAAAAGTTTTAATAGCATGGTAATAGTGATTACCTGTCATGAATAAAGGTCTTTTTATTTAAACAGTTTACTAACATATACATAAAAAGAAAACTTGGAATATGTTTAAGAACAATCTTCTTTTACATAGCAAGAAGACAACTGTGAGTTGAGATTATTAATGCGGGCTATCTCGTCTTTTTAAATTTTGCTTGCTAAGTTAGGTAAAAAATTTCCAATAACCCCTTAATAACAACCCGATGTCTGTTTTGTCCATCAATACTTTTTTTAGCATTTCAGAATATTTAGCTACACACATTTACAGAATCAATTTAGCAAACATGTTTCCAAAGTATTGTGGCTATAACTATTGCTACTATACATGAATAGTGGTTCTTTGCTGTTTGAGATATCATGCATTGCGCTATTTAACACAACTATATGTTAATGTCAGGAATGCCCACTGGCGATTGGTTAGCCTCATTGACAGGCTTGGCTGAATGATGAGGCGCATCAGCAGCATATCAAGCATCTATGGATGTTTAAAATAAGAGAAAAAAAGCAAATAGATCTTCCAAGTGTAGCATTGGAACACATTGGGTTTTATTAAAAGATTACAATCAGCAGATAAATAGTACCCTATGTCTTCACATAAAGGTCCAGACCCGTTTCCTCTGCAGTTTGGAAAGTCCTCCTATATATACCCAGCCATCAGAGACAGTTCTAAAGTACAAAGTCTACACAACAATGCTGGTAATCTCCTAATGCTTGCACGCAGAGACACCGAGTTCCACAGTGTGTATGCTGGGTATGGTCTACCGCTTTTCAACAACGCGTTTTGTGACATTTTGTTGCAAACACTTCTACCATTTTGAAATAGATGCAACAGTTTATTAACAATAATTTTTAATATGCATTTTAATATAAACTAATGCTGAATTATTATTGTCCTCTTCCTATCTTCATATTTTATCAGACAAGAATAAAACTAATATAGCATATTAGCCATCTGTAAATACCTTATCTACTTTTTGTATTTTCATTTATGCAACAACAATTGTGGTGATGAGCCTATTCTTAATTAGGTGATAACTGACCAATGCTGTAACTTTGCAAACTAATATTTATTATGCACCTTTTTACTTTTTATAAGGCTAGTTTATATGCATTACGTTCAATCATTTTAAATGAATTTTATACATCTGTATAATAATGTGACTCATGTTTTTAAACATGTTGGAGATTTATGATATTTATCCAATCTTTTACCAGAGAAGCCATGCATTGTTTGTGTGTGTAAATTTGCATTAGAAGTACATAACCGCCTAAGTATAATGTTAAGAATGCTATACATCATGGTCACCCCTTGCCACTGGCTAATTTTGCCCTTCACGTGAACATGTAGCATTTATATTACAATAATATAAATGTGGGATTCTTTTGAGTTTCTAAATGGTACTTATCCAACAAGACTTAATGCCCAATTCTTCATATTTTTACCTATATACATTTTAAAGAAAACATATTAGCAGTTTTACAGTTTTACAAACATGTTGTATTTATTTAAATGTTCATAAAGCTGCATTGAGAAATTCTCTAATATGTTCCAACCTTTTCTTATTGCACTATAGCTTGTCTTTACCTATGTGTTTAACCTATGTAAAGGGTTAAGCACTCCCCTTTTTACTTCCATATAACAAGTTGAAAGTAAAATGTTAGAGCTCAAGTGATAGCCTTGGGTGAACCTTGGCTCATTAAATCCCTTACCTACTAGACATCTATGAGGCGCTCTACAAAACTCAGGTCTGGCTTTTGGTGACGGTGACCTAAGAATAGAAAAGTTTAGTTCTTCAAATAGTATAAAATTATATTTTAATAAAAAAAATATATATATATGTATTTAGGTGTATATATATATATATATATATATATATATACAAACACACATAAATACAAGACATAGAGACTCTGACACTCTCTTGGAAGCACACAGCTAGATTGAAAGCAAAATAGAAGAGTTAGTTACTGCATTTAGCCAATTGATGATAGGCTCAGGACCACGTCTATAAATCTACAGCCACACAGCCAGGATGTCAGCATAAATGTGGTATGCAACAGGACAAAGTATCTACACTTTAAAGTATATATACAGTATGTATATATATATATATATATATATATATATAAATAATACTAAATGTACAGTATATTGATCTATCTATTTATATTAATAAAATTGTGTTAACATTGATATAAAGGGATATGATATATGATAAGGTGTTGGACTGGGAAGGGCTCAAACGTGTATTTGTATGGGTGTATGTACACATGTATGTGTGTGTATGTACTGTATGTATGCATGTACACATGTATGTGTGTGTATGTACTGTATGTATGCATGTACACATGTATGTGTGTGTATGTACTGTATGTATGCATGTACACATGTATGTGTGTGTATGTACTGTATGTATGCATGTACACATGTATGTGTGCACATACATATGTACACTCAAATATACATACAAGCACATTAATACATATACACATACAAATACACACACATACATTTATACATTTACACCTTTTAGACCTTCTCACTGTCTTGTCATTTACCATATCTCTTTATATCACTGTTAAAACATTTATTTTAATAATAAACATATATATATATTCCTTTTCATATGTATAAATATAAGTGACATACTTTCTTAAAAATATTTTTAACATATTTATATATATACAGTATATTTTTAGATATATATTTTTAACCTTGACACTTCACTTGAGGTTTCTAGTTGCGCTAACTTTTTTAGCGCTATTATGTGTTGCGCACAACTTGTAATCTGGGCCATAGTTAAATCAGCACAAAACGGCTATACACTTCCTTAGCTGAAAATTGTATGTGTATATATATTAACCCTGAATTGGATCAGCAGTTGTGTTCAGCTCCCATCTGTAGTGCATTGCTGGCTTGAATCTGATTTTAACCATGTATTCAACCCCTTTGTGGGTGTTAAACACGCAAGTTTGTGCATGCAATGTATTAGATTATTCTCTACATAGAACTTTATATACCTTTAATTTATTTAAAAGAAAATATTTAAGGGATACATTTGTCTTTTTAAAATGTTAAACTTTATTATCAATTTAAAGGGACAGTAAAGTCATAATTAGACATTCATGATTTAGACAAAGCATATGATTTTAAACAACTTTCCAATTCAATTCTATTATTTAATTTGCTTCCTTCTCTTGTTATTCTTTACTGAAAGATTTATCTAGGTAAGCTCAGGAACAGCAAATAACCTAGGTTCTAGCTGCTGATTGGTGGCTGCATATATATACTGATTGTCATTGGCTCATCCATGTGTTCAGTCAAAAACCAGTAGTGCATTGCTGCTCCTTCAACAAATGATACCAAGAGAATGAAGCAAATTTGATAATAGAAGTACACTGGAAAGTTGTTTAAAATTGTATGTTCTTCCTAAATCATTAAAGCAAAATTTCTGAGTTTCATGTCCCTTTAACACCTCACTTTGTGCAGATTTTACATGGGTAACTTACAATTAAAGGGCCATGATACCCACATGTTGAAACACTTGAAAGTGATGCAGCATAGCTGTAAAAAGCTGACTTGAAAATATCACCTGAACATCTCTATGTAAAAAAGAAAGATATTTTACCTCAATTCACACATTGTAAAGAGCTTTAAGCAGCAAATCAGTATGCCTGTCCCGGGACAGGCAAGGGAGTGAGCCTCATGCACACTCATGTTATTTCCTAATCAGTTTAAGGAAGTTTACTATGAAATCTCATGAGAGTTACGTGAAATCTCATGAGATCATAGTAAAAGAGTTCATGACCACAGCACTGCTGATGCTGATTGGTTGCTGTTCATTTCTTCCTTTTTTTTTTTTACCTGCAGCTGGGCAGTAACTGAAAGATAACTTTTTACACAGCAGTTACTCTGGTGAGTTAAGGAAATTGTGAAGTGAAACATCTTCCTTTTTTACATAGAGATGCTCAGGTGATATTTTCCTGTCAGCTTTTTATAGTTATAGTGCATCAGTTTTAAGTGATTTGATTTGAGTATTATGTCCCTTTAAGTAGAAAACCAACACATTGTTGGAGTTCTTGACTAGGTAAACATTTGACTGTATTCTGTTCAAATTTATTTTTTTATAGGACATTGTACACTAGATTTTTCTTTGCATACATGTTTATATAACCCATCTGGGGGTGTATTTGTAACAATGTATAGTTTTGCTTATGTTTAAATAACATTTTGGCAATTTTCAGACTCCTAAACAAGCCCCAAAGATTTAGATGTATACTGGGAGACCAAACTAAAAAAAATAAAAGACATTGCAGAGTTAGAAAAAGTTTAGAGAGGGGCCACAAAATTAATAAAGGGAATAGAGGATTTAATTTATGAGGAGAAGTTAGCCAAACTGGGTCTGTTTATGCTTATGAGGTGACATGATTTCTTTATATAAATATATTCAAGGCCCTTTTGCAGAGATGGTGGAAGCTCTGTTTATTCCACCAAGGAAAATTTGGTGACAATAGGTCACAATTTAAGGCTAGAGGAAAGGAGATTTAATCTCCAGCAACATAAACATGTTTTTACTGTGGAACTCATTGCCTAAGGAGGTAGTGAATGCCAATACCTTATACATTTAAAAATGGGTTAAATACATTTCTGGCTAGGAACAGAAATCAAGGATATCATTGCTTGTGTTAAATTGGTCACCATTTTAATGGAGCTTCTTTGTTGTAAATCAAGAAGGATCTGTATAGGTTTAACCCGATGGACTTTTGTCTTCTTTTAACCTCATGTACTATGTTACTATGTTTACAAACACCCACACATAAACATGCAAACATACATAAACCTATCAACACACAGCATACAAAGACATTTAAAACAATTAGGTCTTTTCAACTTTGTGGCTACAGTCTGGGGAAGGCCCTTTCCTGTTCCAGTATGACTGTGCACCAGTGCACAAAGCAAGGTCCACGAAGATATGGTTTGATATGGAGGAACTCAAGTAGCCTACACAAAGCCCTGACCCCAACCCCATTGAACCCCTTTGGGATGAATTGGAAAGCCATCCTAGAAGAATGGAAGTTGTTATAGATGCAAAAGATAGGCCAGTTCCTAATTGATGCTCATGGTTTTGGGATGTCCAACAAACTCAGATAGGTGTAATAGCCAGGTGTCCACATACTTTTTCCGTTTAGCATATACACACCAAACATGCACACAAATACACATAGACACACAAAAAAAATGCACACGTAAACATGCACACAAACCTACCACACACATATGTGCAAATACAAAAGCATGCACAAGCACACATATACAGTACATACATATATACACAAACACACACACAAGAACCACTCCTACATCCATAGCCAGTTGAACCTACATAGTTATTTGTCACATCTAATGCACAGTTGGATGAAAACAACTGAATACTTGAAAGCTAATGACATCTAACATATTGTTCTATTCATTTTACTTTATGCAGACCTACTAAATAGCACCATAATCTACTAAGAACGTCAAAATAAATCTTACATTTAAAATCAAACTTTTTAAAAAATATACATTCTAGTGTGTCCTATAACAAAATCAGCACACAGATGACCATAGTGGTTACTGAAAATATTGAATTAAAGACATAAGCATTGTAGATGATTGTAATGCATATCAGAAATGCCATCAGATCCAGAAAATTATAATTGTAAAGTGTGAGATTTAGGGATAGAGCTAAGCATGGGCAACTAGGGGAAAGAGGGGGTTTAGGGGAGGGGCAAAAGAGGTAAAATGCCTCCTCTGGAATTAGCTCCTTATATATAAGCAATATACAAGAATGATGCATATATATATAGAAAAAGTTCAATGGTAGGTTGGCATTTCTTAACAAAAGTAAAGCATGCAAAATTATTATAATTATATTGTGTTCTGCAATGAAACTGAGCCCCTTTAAAGCACTGGAAAATACCCTTTTGAATAAAATATTTAGTTTTGTGTAGTGAAACAACTGTGATGGTTAAGTTATTTATTTTGCCCCTTTTCGTGTAATTTACCTCTTCAAATTGGGGATTTTCTAATCCTCAGAACATGAAATGCATCTTTCCGTACTTGACTTTAAAAGGTAACATCTGCAAAACAAGGTACTTTATAGTAACATTATGATCGTGTCTAGCCTTGTCGTCTGTAGACTCAAGCTTGGATTGGCTCCTCCATGGTAAATAGTGGGTGGAGTTTAATTATTAAAAAAAACAATTGCAGCACAAAAAGATGTTTGTTTTAAAAATGTTTAGACTTTGCTGATAAGTTATTCTAACGACAGACAACAGAAATGTCTTGTAATTACAAGGTGTTTACTGTCCTTTTAAAGGGACAGTCAACACCAGAACTTGTATTGTTTAAAAAGATAGATACTCCCTTTATTACCAATTCCCCAGTTTTGCATAACTAACACAGTTATATTAATATACATTTTACCCCTGTGATTACCTTGTATCCTAGCCTCTGCAAACTGCCCCCTTATTTTAGTTCTTTTGACAGACTTGCCTTTTAGCCAATCAGTGCTGATGCCTAGTTAACTTCTATATGACACACATGAACTAACGCCCTCTAGTGGTGAAAAACTGTCAAAATGCATTCAGATTAGA
Source organism: Bombina bombina (assembly GCF_027579735.1). Classification (NCBI taxonomy): domain Eukaryota; kingdom Metazoa; phylum Chordata; class Amphibia; order Anura; family Bombinatoridae; genus Bombina; species Bombina bombina. The sequence continues at coordinate 153,376,022 of NC_069509.1, read as the reverse complement.
GGCGGCCTTCAAGTTCTAAGAAATTAGCATATGACCCTACCTAGCTTTAGCTTTCAACCAAGATAGCCAAGTGAACAATGCAAAATTGGTGATAAAAGTAAATTGGAAAGTTGTTTAAAATGACATGCCCTATCTGAATCATGAAAGTTTATTTTGGACTTGACTGTCCCTTTAATGTATAATTTGTGTATATTTCACTAATACAAAGTATGGTTCTTGCAATACTTAGGCCTTATTATACAGTTTAATAAAAAATTTAAAAAAGTTATGTTCCAATCACATTACAGAATTTACTATCAATATTATCTGTAAGATTGAGAACAAAATGATAGACTTTTTGTATTATATTTTTATACCACACCATGAACCCATGTATAAATGTGTCTGATTTACATGTAATTATGTTTTCATACAAATTGTGATTAAACACTATTACACACTAGTGCATATGCAGTTTATTAGGAATTAATTAAACATGAATTAAAAAAATTAATTAAAAACTAATCTGCCCATTATTTGCTCCAGCTCTCAAGAGTGTTAAGTGTAATTTCTTTTTTTTTTGTCCCTTGAAAACAAACTTAATCATAGGTTATAATGGTACTGCAGGAAATTTATTATGGTTTCAGGAAAGAAAAAAAAAGAAAAATAAATATATATATACAGCTTACAAAGAACAATCTCAGAATCACTTATATTGTGCTTGTTTTAGTATTTTTATTGTTTTAGTATTTATTTTTCTAGGAATATGGTTGCTGGATTTTTATATCCGTTTCTGTGCATATTATTCTTTATAGTAGTGTCTATTACATGCAGTTATATGAAAATTGGTGTATACTGTCCCTTTAACTAGTTCCTTTTTGATAGTCTGTAGTAGGGAGGTGCATTCATTGCTTTTGAATTGCAACATATGCCAAAATGGCTGCCGCCAGCAAATTTCTTATAAGTCTTTTGTAATTCGGTTATAAACAAATGAGAATTTAAAATCTGTCCTTTCAGGTTTAGTTCCTAATTTATGTTGTATAATTGTTTATGAAAATTTATGCTAATGAGCACGTCCAGTATTTTTTTCCAGGAAAGGAGGCAACCTTACTTCCGAATAAGGCAAATTTTGGGTGTAGTTTGGCTACTGAAAAATAATTGCTGTAAAAAGCCCACTTGAGAATTTGCGATTGGGTTTGCGCATGAGTCGGGTGCTACAGTTTTTTTCCACTTTTTTGCTCCATTGACTATTATGGGGGGAATACTTGAATGCGCACGTGATATTCATAAGTTCTACTTTTTGCACTCGGGTTAGCGTTTTAGCGAAAACAGTTTCCTTTCAACTCATAATACGAGCGCAACCCGACCAGTGGAGGCTCCTCCATATGATCACAACCACACGTGAGCCTCTTGGGAAAAAAAAGAAAAAGAAAGAATATAACTTCTCCAATAGCCCCCCTATTGGAAAAATTATATTTATTCTGCCAAAAAAGGTTCCAGTCTACTGTCCAGTTTAATAAAAAAAAAAAATCCTTTTATATACCTCTAGCCTGCTATATCCCTTTGCACATATATCTATATATCTATATATATATATATATATATATATATATATATATATATATATATATATTTTACATAACTGGTCCGTGAACCCCCATTAGAATAACCCATGAGCTGCCACTGAACCTGACGCATGCAAAAAGCTTGCCCAGTGTGTTTAGAGGAATGTGGCTGTACCTCACTGACGAGGCTTACAGAAGGCTGAAACGATCATCTGGGGTTGTCATGCTCCTTGTTCAGAGGAGAATTGCCTGGTATTTCAGGGCTGGACTGACCTTACTTGGTGGGATCAGACTGATATACTTCAGGAAAATGTTCCTCTGTGGAAAGCACAACTGGGCTAAAAGAGGTGGTAACTTGCTATAGAACAAGTTACTGAGCTGTTGTTCATTCCTGGTAGAGCACTTCTCTCTTTGTATGAATTTATAGATATATATTGTGCCAAAATACAATCAGATTTATATAGAAATATTTATTCATGAATAAATAAAACATATTCTTGTATGTAAAGAACCTTGTTGAATTTGAAATATCCATATTTTCATGTCAGGTTAGCGCACATGAGAATATGTGATCAGGTTTGTGCATGAGTAGGTTCTTTTTCTACTTTTTTTTCTCCATTGACTTCTACGGGGGAATAGGTTATCGTTCAGCTTGTTGTGCTTGTCGGGTTAGTGCAAGAGAGATACTTTTTTACTTTCAACTTGTAATACGAGCGCAACCCGACGCAAAATGTTTACTTAGCGCTCCACTCATAATCTGACCCAATATGAGCTCAAGAATAAGAGCGCTATTGACTTAACTTGAGCGTTATTAGCACTCAATAGCGCTAATATTTGTATTCTTCACTTGTAATCTACCCCTTAATGTTAATAAAAATGGCTGTAGCCTTTACACCTCATTATTCTGTGTTTGCGTGTTACTAACACGGAATGAGTGACTGATTACGATTTTTCCTGCATATTTTAAATAAGAATTATGCTGTCAATTTACATTTACATTTCACTGCATAATTTAATATGAATTTTAATGTACATTTTCATTACAATTTTTAGAGCATTCTTTAAACGATTTTTTTGTTAAATTAAGTGTTACATTCCAGATAGGGAAATAAAAACCTTATTTTATAAAAGCAAATCTTTATACAGTTTCAAAGTCCTTCTCCCAAAATTCACCCATCTAGATTTTTTTTTATCTGTTTTTAGATATGCAAACTTACACTTCTTGTTCATTTCATGATTTTTTTGTTTTGTTTGTTTTCTTAAATTATTAACTTCCCTCCAGAAGTGTGCAACTGGAATTAACACCTACTTTGACAATAAAACAAGCACATTCATAAATTAATTATTTTAAGATTCAGGAAAACGCTTGAGAGATGGGTTATACAACTCATCTCTTGAGATGATTTTCCCGTGTTACTAAAGAAGTATTTAGATACTGTCTTTTCTTTCAATTTCGCTTTTATTGGCAAAGAGATGTTTTGGTAAAGGTCCTGGAAGCTATTTAAAGCTACCTGTGATCTTTGGAAATTGTTATATTATCTTACTGAGTGGAAGGTCAAAGATACCATAAATACAAAATAGAAAACTGATAGCGTAAATATGTTTTTGGGAACAATGATATACTCATCTTGCGCAATGAGGCACTTCATAAACCTTATGACATATTGTATTTTCACTCAATAAAAGAAACTGGAATGTCAAATACACAAAATAATACAATTCAAGAACCCGTTAACTAACATTTTATTTATCACACAGCTTAACCAGAGAATTGGCTGCATAGACTTAAGCGTCTATCAAAGCAATAACATTATTTTCTAATTTTCTGGTTTAAATAAAGATATTTATGATAATATTAATAATTTCAGGTGAGTCCAGTAAAGGTTAAAAGTCAGTACATAATATATGCGCTGTAGAAAAAAATTCATATTAAAGGGACAGTCTACACTAAAATTGTTATTGTTTAAAAAGATAATTACTTTACTACCCATTCCCCAGCTTTGCACAACCAGCAGTGTTATATTAATATACTTTATAACATTTAAACCTCTAAATGTCTGTCTGTTTCTAAGCCACTATAGACAGCCTCTTAATCACATGCTTTTTATTTGCTTTTCGCAACAGGAGACTGCTAGTTCATGTGGGCCATATAGATAACATTGTGTTCACGCCCGAGGAGTTATTTAAGATTTAGCACAACACAATACTAAATGCAAGCCAATAGATAATAAATAAAAAGTCATGTGATCAAGGGGCTGTCAGAAGATTCTTAGATACAAGGTAATCACAGAGGTAAAAATAATATTAATATAACTGTGTTGGTTGTGCAAAACTGGGGTATGGGTTATAAAGGGGATTATCCTTTTTAAAAAACAATACAAATTCTCTTGAAATAATTTGATGTTTTTGTATTTACTGTTAAAATCTTATAGCAGTAATATTTTAGACATAATTTATCAGGATCAGATGGAACTGGAAATGTTTTAATTAGCTACTTTGTACACTACATCATGGAAAAATGTACAATTATGTTTAGTGTATGTGCTATTACTCTGCTATAAAATTGTAGTTCTAATCAATGAAATACTAATGAAATGTATTTATATTTTTAAAGGGAAAAAATAAAAATAAATAGGCACACACACACATTTATATATATTCAGTATAACGGATTTATTTTTTTAAATTTTGTGTGTGTTTTATATTGTATTTGTTATATCAAATTTACAGAAAAATATATTTGAATGGGTTCATATTTCTTTTTTTCAAGTTTGTATCAAATATTTTTTTATTAATTCATATTTCCTGTTAATTAATAATTCTAGTTCATTAATATTTCTCAATGAGTAATAAAAAAGCAAAAATATTTATTAACATTCAGAGAATTAGACTTAATAAACTTTATAGAAATACTTCATACAGATATTATTATGTACATTTACAAATATATATATATATATATATATATATACATATATATTTTTTACAATTTTCAAATGTTTTTGACCATAAAATTGCAATTCTGTCTGCCATTACATACATACAAACATATTGGTGCGATTTAGGCATTTTGCTAGGAAAAGCATGACAGAAACACCAATATCAGAAACTACTGATTTTTTATTAAAAAGAAAAAAGAAAAGAAGGAAACACACTCTCACATAGATTGTGTATGTATCTGTATATATATATGTGTACTGTATATATATGTGTACTGTATATATATATATATATATATATATATATATATATATATATATATATATATATATATATATATATATATGTATGTGTACTGTATATATAAAAAAGAAAAGAAGGAAACACACTCTCACATAGATTGTGTATGTATTTGTATATATATATGTGTACTGTATATATATGTGTACTGTATATATATATATATGTATGTGTACTGTATATATATATATATGTATGTGTAGTATGTATATATATGTGTACTGTATATATATATGTATGTGTACTGTATATATATGTGTACTGTATATATATATATGTATGTGTACTGTATATATATATATATATATATATATATATATGTGTACTGTATATATATATGTGTACTGTATATATATATGTATGTGTACTGTATATATATATATGTATGTGTACTGTATATATATATGTATGTGTACTGTATATATACGTGTACTGTATATATATATGTATGTGTACTGTATATATATGTGTACTGTATATATATATATATGTATGTGTACTGTATATATATGTGTGTACTGTATATATATGTGTACTTGTAGTTTTGCTTTTCATACTCCACATATTGATTTGAGTAATTAATCAAAATGTTTTTATTTTATTTATTTATTTTTAATAGTGGCTAAAATTACCCTTTTAAGAATGATTAAAAGTATCTGTCCCCAACCTTTACTTTAAAGGGACAGTCTAGTCAAAATTAAACTTTTATGATTCAGATAGGGCATGTAATTTTAAACAACTTTCCTATTTACTTTTATCATCAATTTTGCTTTGTTCTCTTGGTATTATTAGTTACAAGTTAAATCTAAGAGGTCCATCTGCTAATTTCTTAGCCCTTGAATTCCGCCTTTTAATCCGAATGCATTTTGATTTTTTTCACAACTAGAGGGCATTAGTTCATGTGTGCCATATAGATAACATTGTGATCACACCCGTGGAGTTACCTAGGAGTCAGCACTGATTGGCTAAAATTCAAGTTTGTCAAAAGAACTGAGATAAGGGGGCAGTCTGCAGAGGTTAAAAGTATATTAATATAACTGTGTTTATTATGTAAAACTAGGGAATGGGTAATAAAGGGATTATCTTTATTTTTAAATAATATAAATTCTGATGTAGATAGTCCCTTTGGATTTAGTTAAAGTGGGTTTGATAAAATAAATTCTAATATTATAAAGTGATAGTAAACTCCTTGATATTTTAATATAGCATGTTTACATTATGCATAGTAAAACAACTTTGCAATGTACTTTCAATATTTATTTTGTCCCTTTTTTATGTAATTTAGTTCTGAAAATTTTGAGAATTAGAAAATTCACACTGCATACCTCTTAAAGGGAAAGTAAACACCCTAATATTTTTATTTAAAATATTTAGTAATGAGTAATGAAACCACATTGCAACATACTTTCATTATTGTTATTATTTATTTTCCCACCTTTTCATGTAAATTAGCACTGAAAAATTATGATTTTCTAATTCTCTGAACTTAAAGGGACACTGAACCCAATTTTTTTTTTCCGTGATTCAGATAGAGCATGCAATTTTAAGCAACGTTCTCATTTACTCCTATTATCAAATTTTCTTCATTCTCTTGGTATCTTTATTTGAAAAGTAAGAATGTAAGTTTAGATGCCGGCCCATTTTTGGTGAACATCCTGGGTTGTCCTTGCTGATTGGCCAGCACCAATAAACAAGTGCTGTCCATGGTTCTGATACAAAAATATGTTGGCTCCTTAGCTTGGATGCCTTCTTTTTCAAATAAAGATAGCAAGAGAACGAAGAAAAATTGATAATAGGAGTAAATTAGAAAGTTGCTTAAAATGACATGCTCTATCTGAATCATGAAAGCAAAAAATTTGGGTTCAGTGTCCCTTTAAATGCACCCCTCTGACTTTTTCAATTTTAACCCTGCTATATATCTTTCCAATATTGGCTTTAAATGATTAAAACAACAACAAAATGCACTTTATATCAGTCTAATGGCTGCAGCTAGATTTGTTGTTAACAGACTCAAGCTTTGATAGGCTGCTCCAAATAAGGCAAATAGTGAGCTGAGTTTGGCTATTTAAAAACAATTGCAGCAAAAAAGATTTGTTTTAAAAATGGCTAAGTTATTCCATAGCAAGATAACAGAATCTTGTAATTAGAAGTTGTTTAGTATCTGTTTAAGGGTCAAAATTACCCACAATTCACCTTGGAAAGGGTTATCTTTTAGAATATCAAGAACCAAAAGCGCCGTTGTGTCCCAAAGAAGTTGGTTGAACATTATATATACATAACTTTACATATCTGTAACGGATTCTCCATTAGACATGGTTAGCAACTTGTAATGTGAGAGCAGGAAGATTCCTTTGAAATTTGATTTGTAAGCTCAGTAACAGTGAACCGTTTTAAAACTATGATCCCAGTAACATACAGAGCAATATATAATATCATGTAAATTATGTGAATAATCTTTTTTTCATCTAAATGGCACTAACAAAATTGTCTTTCTAAGCAATATTGTTATTCTTTATAAGCAGTTAAATTAACTTTTCATGGTTCAGATAACACATGTATTATCTATTTTATTTTGTTCTCTTGGTATCCTTTGCTAAAAAGCATACCAAGGCTACCCAATACCAAAAGAACAAAGTACATTTGATAATAAAAATAGACTGAAAAGACTCTTAAAGGGACATTGAACCCCAAAATTTTTCTTTTGTGATTCAGATAGAGAATGATATTTTAAGCAACTTTCTAATTTACTCCTATTATCAAATTTTCTTCATTCTCTTGGTATCTTTATTTGAAAAGCAAGAATGTAAGTTTAGATGCCGGCCCATTTTTGGTGAACAACCTGGGTTGTCCTTGCTGATTGGTGGATAAATTCATCCATCAATAAAAAAAGTGCTATCCAGAGTTCTGAACCCAAAAAAAAGCTTAGATGCCTTCTTTTTCAAATAAAGGAGTAAATTAGAAAGTTGCCTAAAATTGCATGCTCTATCTGAATCACGAAAGAAAAAAAATTGGGTTCAGTGTCCCTTTAAAGGAACAGTCTATACCAGAATTGTTATTGTTTTAAAAGATAGATAATCTCTTTATTACCAATTCCCTAGTTTTTCATAGCCAACACTTAATAAAGTATTTGGAGAAACAGATTGGCATGAGAATGAAAATCAGCCTAAAAAATTGGACATTCCTTCAAAGGTAAATGACATAAAGGATTTGTTCAGAGAATATGAAAATATATATAAAAAAAAAAGAGAGATAAGAATATCCTGGGATATTAATTTGTTAGAACGTTATTTAAAAAATAAAATAATACCCAGAGGTCTAAGATTATCTAAACAACCAACATATGGGTTAGATGATGAAACCTTTATGAAAGAATGGGATGAATGTATAGATAATTGTTCCCTCAAATTAGTCGAGATACTTATAAGAAAGAGAAAAAATTATCTAAAGGAAATTGAAAATAAATGAGACATTTTAGTGAAATTTTTAGATAAATATCAAGACACTGAACAGTTTGAAGTCCTTTTTATAAGTTAAAAGAAAAATTAGATGCTTTCGAAGATTAAATTATGGTCAAAAAGAAAACTAAATTTGAGAGAGATGCCAATGATTAAAATAAAAATAGAAAGAGAATATGGAAAAAAGATCATTATAATAATCCACCAAAACAAAGATTTTCAACACTGAAATACCAATATGAATAAAAATAAAAATAAAACGTTTCTTGGTTCTTCATACACACAAGATGATAAAATTAAAGAAAGACAAAATACCAAAGTATCTGTATCTCAGCAAATAGAATCTAGAATAAATTATCCTACGAATCCATTTAATTCTAGAATGGTAGCTAAAGAAAAAACTGAACAAAAAACACAAAGATTACTTTCATTTACTAACAGACACTCAAACCTAAGGACCATATCTACTGATATAGAGTCTGATAGTGATTGGGAACTAGTTTACCAAAATAAAAATAAAAATTGGGGTAATTCAAATACATCAGTAGATCAGACCATTATTGAGCCCATAACAAGAGATCAGGAAAAAAACACATTTGCTTGAATTTAAAGATACAAAACAAGGTAATCGTTATACAATTCTAGAAGATTTATCTCCTAATAATTTTATTATTCTAGGGATAGAAAACAATAACACTACGACTACTTCAAGTTCAAACATTGATGACCATGATTCCAATGTGTCAAAAAACTGGCTTGGGAACAGGGGACAGGCGAAAAGAAAAAGAACATAAGTAACATATAAAAAAACCAAAGGAAAATTTACTATAGAGGAAGCAACAGAGTTCGAGGTAAGCGGGGAGGAAGAAGGGAATCAACCAGAAACCTTAACAGATGAGGAACTCAAAAAATTAGGTATTTTTAACCTTTCCTCTATTTGCCTTATTGTAAGTCCTATTAACTTACTTAGAAAAGGTCTTAACTTCGCTCCCACAACATATTCAAATAATGTTGACATACAAATTGATTTTCAGAAATGCATAAGGAAACTATCTATAGATAGACACTTTGAAATGCAAAAGAAAAAGCTACCTGTTGTTCCTATAAAAAATTGGGACATTAAAACTAAAAACCAGTTAAAGAATAAGATCCTCCTGAAGGTCTTCTCAGAGGCGCGAGAGTCAGGTTCGTTCAGAAAGGAATTCTTACAAGCGATAATCCTCCCTATCCCTAAGCCGAACAAGGATCCCTCCCACTGTAGCAGTTATAGACCTATCTCATTGATTAACGGAGATGTAAAGTTATATGCCAAGCTTTGGGCTAATCGCCTTAACCGTTTACTCCCGAAAATAGTGCATTCAGATCAGGTCGGATTCACCTTTGGTAGAGAGGGTCCAGATAACACTCGAAAAGTACTTGACATTCTCACGGAGGCCTCAAGATTGAAACGACCCATGCTGGCCCTGTCGCTTGATGCAGAAAAGGCATTTGACAAGGTCAGATGGATCTACCTGTGGTCCACTCTTGCCCAGTTTGGCCTACCAGTCGAGGTAATTACAGCAATTCGGACCCTATATTCCGACCCTTCCGCAGTGGTCAAGGGTCTGGGATTTGTTTCCCCGGAAATTCAAATCACCAATGGTACTAGACAGGGGTGTCCTCTGTCGTCCTTGATTTTTGTTCTAGCTATTGAGCCCCTGGCCCAAGCCATTAGAAATTCCCAAATGATACTAGGCGTTCGTTTTGGTGGAGGAGACACGAAAATAGCCCTGTTTGCCGACGACGTGACCTTGTTTTTAACAAACCCAATAGGCTCTTTACCTGCTCTTCTTGACCTTATATCTAAATTTAGCACTCACAGCTATTATAAGGTCAATGTGCTCAAAACTGAAGCACTACCTATCTGCATTCCTACATTTGAATTGGATGTTCTTCGAGTGTCATATTCCTTCCAGTGGTCACAAAATACCATTTGCCACCTAGGAGTGCAGTTAGGCCCTGATCCAAAGCTAGTAGTTTCCCTAAACTATTCCACTATTATTAGAGAAGTCACTGACCTTATCACTTCCTGGAATTGTAGAGAGATCTCATGGCTGGGCAGCATAGCATCCTTTAAAATGACGATTCTACCCAAAATTCTCTACTATTTTAGTTGTATCCCACTTAATGTTCCTAGCGGCCTTATAGGCAGACTTCAGTCCCTTGGTCAGAGCTACATATGGGGTCAGTCTAAGCCCCACATAGCAGCAAAAATACTCCAGAAACGTTATGAACAGGAGGGCATAGCTATGCCTAGCATTCAAGGATACTACGAAGCTGCAAGACTTTCCCACGTTTCGGCGTGGGCGGACAAGGGGGAACCGCAGGGGTGGAAGGCTATAGAGGTGTCTAACCTCCCTCCAGGGCTGGGACTGTCTGACCTACCCTGGATCCCTGATTATCGGCTAGATACTCTAGGGATTAAGAATGCCATTATCAGAGACAGTTTAAAAATATGGCAGAGCCTCAGAAATCTTCCTGATGAAGCTCCACATCCCTCTCCTATACATTCTATCCTGGCCCTACTTGCAGCATTACCAGATACACATATCCTGCAGTGGGGTGAGTGGGACTTGAGACAGATATCCCATTTATATTCCTTAGGCGCACTGCTTCTTCCGAGTAATTTGGGCTATATCGTCCAAGACTCTCCACTGTGGGCCACATTTGAGTACTCCAGACTATATTCCTTCTTAATATCCTGGGGATTCCCTAAAGTCTCCAACAGACCCCTGACCACCTGGGAGAAACTGTGGCAGCTTCAAACTAAGACTCCCAAACTCATATCGTTCCACTATAATCTAATACAGATGTCCACAAACCAGGGTAGACCTTGGCAACTTAGGGCCTGGGAGGGGGACTTATCCAGACCAATTACGGACAAGGACTATAATTCAGGTATACACCAATATGGAAAAAAGTTTTTACTATAGTCTAGACAAAGAGGATTTATATTGGCAGATTTGGGAACCCTGGTTTGTCTACCAAGAGGATCGAAGACAAATATGTGGGCAGAACGGGGTCCCTAGGTATTCCCTACAATAAAATTCAGCTTACAACCCTATCTGAAGCTGGCATTTAGCTGAGGTCCTGCCCCCCTTCTCTTCCTTCTGTCCTTTCCCCCCTCCTCTTCCTTCTGCCCTCCCCTTGCTATGTGACCTCTCACTCCCCGTCCCCTCCTTTACCTCTCCCCCCTCCATTTTGGGGTTACTTGCCCCACCTGGTGACGCACATCGCATCCAACCCTACATGCTATCAAAAGAAGTTTACTAAATGGTAAATACCGGCTGACTTTTCGAGACCATTATAATATTTTTGGGTATGTTACTGTACTAGTTTCTGCAATTGAATTATGATAGCAACTTTTGTTTAATTTGAAAGGTTCCCTAATTTTATAGAATCTTATCTATGTGCATCCTAAACAACTGATTGTCCTTATAGTTAAGCTTATAGCATTTATTGTACAATTATTGTTGGACCTTTGATTGCATACGATCTCATTGAAACTGTTGTCATTTTAATATGTTTAATCTACAATAAAAAATATTTAAAAAAAAAAAAAAAAACCCAGTTAAAGATAGATATCTTAGATATTTACACGTTAGAACAATTAAATAAAGAAAATATAAATTCTGATAAAGAAATCTTTACATATACAAATTTGAGACCACCATCTAAATTTAATCCTACAAACAATAGAGGAGGTTTTTCAGAATCATTTAATATTTTAACAACACAATATTTGAGAAGTTTAGATATAACTAAGAATGAAAAGCTAAATAATGATGAAAAGTGCTATAATCTTAATGTACATGAAAGGAAAACTATTGAGGAACTGAAAAACAATGACAGTATTGTGATCAGACAAGCAGATAAAGGAGGCCCTCCGTCTGTTGTCTGATAAACAAAGTTATCAATTGACTACTAGATATGGTCCAACTAAAGCATTAATTGTGGAACTTGAAAAGTTATTCAAATTAGGGTTACAAACTAAAGCTATTTGTAAAGAAGAATTTGACTTTCTTTTGGTAAGAGAACCAAGGATACCAATCCTATATCATCTCCCAAAGATACACAAAAATATTTTGAACCCTTCCGGGAGACCGATAATCTCAGGTATCGGTAGTATATCTTCCAATTTTGTATTATATGTAGATCTGTTTCTACAGGTCTTATTCCCTGAGACTATATCTTATTTGAATGATAGTACAGAACTTCTCAAAATTCTTGAAGATTAAGTTTGGGACCCTTCTTGGCTTTTTGTAACAGCGGATATAAGATCCCTCTATATGGTAATAAACAATGAAGAAGGGGCAGAAAGAATAAAAAACAAAATTTATGCTTACCTGATACATTTCTTTCTTTCTTGACACGTTGAGTCCATGGGATCATCAATTACTGTTGGGAATATCACTCCTGGCCAGCAGGAGGAGGCAAAGAGCACCACAGCAAAGCTGTCAAGTATCACTTCTCTTCTCACAAACCCCAGTCATTCGACCGAAGGAAAGGAGAGAAAGAAAATAACACAAAGTGCAGAGGTGCCTGAGATTTATAACAACAACACTGTCTACAAAAAACAGGGAGGGTCATAGACTCACTGTGTCAAGAAATAAATAAGTTTATCAGGTAAGCATAAATTTTGTTTTCTTTTTTATGACATGATGAGTCCACCGGATCATCAATTACTGTTAGAAACCAATACCCAAGCTAGAGGACACAGATGATAAGGGAGGGACAAGACAGGAACCTAAACAGAAGGAACCACTGCTTGAAGAACATTTCTCCCAAAAGAAGCCTCAGCCGAGGCAAAAGTGTCAAATTTATAGAATTTAGAAAAAGTGTCCAAAGAAGACCAAGTCGCAGCCTTACAGATCTGTTCTCCAGAGGCCTCATTCTTGAAGGCCCAAGAAGAAGACACCGCCATGGTGGAATGAGCTGTAAGTCTCTCAGGAGGCTTCTGTCCAGCAGTCTCATATGTCGCAGCCTTACAGATCTGTTCTCCAGAGGCCTCATTCTTGAAGGCCCAAGAAGAAGACACCACCATGGTGGAATGAGCTGTAATTCTCTCAGGAGGCTTCTGTCCAGCAGTCTCATATGTCAAACGACTAATACTTCTCAACCAGAGAGAAAGAGAAGTGGCAGTAGCTTTCTGACGCTTATGTTTTCCATAAAAGCAAACAAACAAAGCAGAAGACTGATGAAAGTACTTAGTAGCCTGCTAATAGAACTTAAGAGCATGCACAATGTCTAAGTTGTTTAATAAACGTTCTTTATGAGAAGAAGGGTTAGGACAGAGAGAAGGAACAACAATTTCCTGATTAATATTTTTTGTCCAAAACAACCTTAGGAAGAAAACCAAACTTGGTACAGACAACTGCCTTATCTGAATGAAATATGAGATAAGTAGAATCATACTGCAAAGTTGAGAGTTCAGAAACTCTCTGAATAGAAGAAATAGCAGTAAGAAACAAAACCTTCCAAGATAATAACTTAATATCTAAGGAATGCATAGGCTCAAACGGAGCCTGTTGTAAAACTTTAAGTACAAGGTTAAGACTCCAAGGTGGAGCAACTGATTTAAACACAGGCCTGATTCTGACCAGGACCTGACAAAAAGATTGTACATCTGGCACATCTGCCAGACGCTTGTGTAGTAGAATGGAAAGAGAAGAAATCTGACCCTTGAGGGTACTGACAGATAACCCTTTCCCAAGACCTTCCTGGAGAAAAGATATATTCCTTGGGATCCTGACCCTATTCCAAGATAATGCTAGATTCACACCAATAAAGATATTTTGGAATGTGGATGGCAGATAGACAGCAATAGTAAGTTTCTGCTGACTGGATGATCCGTGCCACCTCCTTCATGGCTAAGGAACTCCAAGTTCCCCCTTGGTAGTTGATGTAGGCCACTGAGGTTATGTTGTCCGTCTGGAATCTTATAAACCGGGCTAGGGCCTCTTTAAGAGTATGCCCCCTGCAATTTGTACTAAAAATTAGAGAAAAAATTCAGGCCCAAAAAAAATCTTTCTTTAAATTTTGGAAGATTATTAGTTTATTGTACAGAACAAAAAGTTATAATATTTTCTCTTACCAACCTTACACAACAGGGTTTTGCTGTGGTGCCTACCTGACCTCCGATAAGCTGAAAGGGAAACCCGTATATACTGAGAGCAGCTTCAGGTGTCGGCGACGTTGTGGGGGGCAGATTAGGGGTTAATAAATATAATATAGGGGTCAGCGGTGTTAGGGGCAGCAGATTAGGGGTACATAGCTATAATGTAGGTGGCGGCGCTTTGCGGTCGGCAGATTAGGGGTTAATTATTGTAGGTAGCTGGCGGCGACGTTGTGGGGGGCAGGTTAGGGGTTAATAAATATAATACAGGGGTCGGCGGTGTTAGGGGCAGCAGATTAGGGGTACATAAGTATAACGTAGGTGGCGGTCGGCAGATTAGGGGTTAAAAAAATTTAATCGAGTTGCGGCGATGTGGGGGGACCTCAGTTTAGGGGTACATAGGTAGTTTATGGGTGTTAGTGTACTTTAGGGTACAGTAGTTAAGAGCTTTATGAACCGGCGTTAGCCCAGAAAGCTCTTAACTCCTGCTTTTTTTCTGCGGCTGGAGTTTTGTCGTTAGAGCTCTAACGCTCACTTCAGAAACGACTCTAAATACCGGCGTTAGGAAGATCCCATTGAAAAGATAGGATACGCAATTGACGTAAGGGGATCTGCGGTATGGAAAAGTCGCGGCTGAAAAGTGAGCGTTAGACCCTATTTTGAGTGACTCCAAATACCGGCGGTAGCCTAAAACCAGCGTTAGGAGCCTCTAACGCTGGTTTTCAACTCTAAATCTAGGCCCAAGTTTGGACTCAGTTTACAACAACATTGATAGTATATAGAAGATACATTGATGACGTGTTTTTAATCTGGAGGGGAAACAGAAGTTCTTTAGAAGTTTTTTTAGAACATCTTAATAACAATTTAGGTTTAATTTTTTATCATAAATAGATAGTAGTAACCGATGCAAATTTCTAGACTTGGAAATTTTAAGCGAAGGTAATAAAATAATAACAAAAACTTATTTTAAGACAGTTGAACAGAATACTTACCTTAACTTCAATAGTTGCCATGATAAAACATGGCTCCAAAATATACCTAAGGGCCAATTTGCCCGCATAAGAAAAAACTGTACCACTGTACCTGATTTTCATTCTCAGGCTAAAATGCTTAAAGAGAGATTTATCGAAAAGGGTTTTGAGTCATCACTGCTGGAAAATAATATAGATGATATTGCCAAGTTGGACTGGAAAAAAACTACTAGAGGGTAAAGCAGAGGTAAGTTAAAGAAAAAAATATTACATAAAAACTATGGATGGTAACATTATTGTTAATAATAAATATGAAGGTAATTGCTGTAATAGAATGTTAACCATTTACAGTCAGGATAAGAAAAAGATAGAACACCCCGTAAATAAACATTGGCATTTACTTCAAAAGGATCCTATATTGGGATCAAATTTAGCTGATAGAAATCATATGATATGAAAGAGAGGACGTAATTTAAAACCAATCCTCTCTCCATTCGATATGAGTCTGAAATGTATTCAATGGGAAAAATATAAACAGAATATAGAAACCAAAAAGAATATTGCAACCCATGACAATAAAATAGCCCATGTTTTAACTTCTGCTCCTCCAAAAGGGTGGCATAAATGTGGTAGGTGTGCCTACTGCAAATATTCCCCCAAGAAAATATTAACATATACATAGGAGAAAATACAATTAAAAATTAAACATTTCATTAATTGTGATTCCACTTCATATATATATTTTAAAATGCAGCTGTAATGTGTTTTATATGGGACGTACGACACACCCCTTACAATAAAGAATATATGAACATCTTTACAACATTGAAACAGGTTTCCTTAAACATTCTGTCTCTCAACACTTTAAACAGGTACATAAGAGTAATAAACAAGATCTTATGTTCTTTGGAGTCGAACATATTCCTATTGACAGATGTAAAGGTGATCGTGAGAGAATCTTGAATCAATGTGAAACCCATTGGATACTTAAATTGAATACTTTACAACCAATAAGCCTGAATGAAAACTATGACCTTGCATCCTTTTTATAAGAATTTTTTGATTGCTGTTGTGTTTCCATTTTTTCTTTTTTCCTTTTCATATTTTATTTATTTTTATTTTGTATTATTATTATTTTATTATTATTTCTATTTTATTTTTAATTTTGTATCAATTTTTTAATATATATATTATTTATTGATGATATAAGTAGCTCCTTATTTGGACACTTTTTTTCTATTTTTGAATTCCCCTTTTTTTGGGGTTTATCTGGTATTCCTATCTGGCAGGAGTTACCAGATTTCCCACTTATACAATTCTATTCATCAGTTTGTGGGTCCAGATAAGCAGTTATTAAGTTTCCAATTTTTATTGTAAAATGTTTCTTTGCAATTGATACATTCCTCTTGTTCGATGTTTCCAAATCCCCCTTTTTTCATAGTAGGTGGATTATGTAATATATACAAATACTAATTTTATGAATTTAATATTGTATAAATGTAATATTGTATGAATTGTGGTATTTTGGTTTTATATGAATTCTAATTAATTACTTTTTTTTGTGTGTGTTTTTTTTTTTTTTTAATTACTTTCTTTGTCATATTTTCGATGTTCCACTAACAAAGTTATGGTTTATTGGCATTATTCCCTTTTTTAAGATGGTTGCCTGCCTCCAAGATGACTAGCTCCATAACCATTAGTGCAGTCATTGAATGATTATCACTACTAGCCACTGTGTTACCTGTCAGTCAAATAATTTGAGGCATTGCATTGGATGAGGTTAAACCAGAAATGTGACATCATATGGGTATTTAACAGCCAGTAGCAACTTTCTATCTTTACACCTGATGAAAAGGCATGACCCAGAAACGCGTAGTGAGTATTATTTAGAGTTGTCTGGCCAGACCAGTAAGTTGCAACTTGCTGCTATTTTACTCTACATTTTTACTTTGTTTTTATTGTTATCTATTTTATCGTATTTCACTGATGTGTTCAGATTTATAAATCTTTGTTGCCACTTTCTTACATATGTTTAACAAGTCAATTTCTAGTTAGATTGAGCTGGTTTTGTTTACTCTATTTAGAGTTCACAAATTATATACAGTATATACCTTCGTTTGTGGTATATCTTATGTATTTTTTGTTTTTTAATGTTTTTTTGTACACATCAATAAACAATTTACATTGTATCTTTGTGTGTAATCCACTTTATTAGTGCTGTTACTGTTTGTAATTAATATACTTTTACCTTAGTCATCTTAAAGTCTTACCTTAGATTAAGCCGCAAATAGCTTCCAGCATCCCTTTCTATATCATGCAGCAGGAACAGTAAAAAAGTTATTTCAAAATGAATAGTGTTTCTGGTCACTTTGAAATGGCTGACAAGCTCCATCCACTGATGACATCATGATCTGGGCTGGATCTAGGCACTCTGCTGAATAGCATTGACAGTCTGTTTAATCCAACTAGTGAGCCTTTTGTGATTGGATGCCATATGCATCCCAGATTGTGATGTCATCAGTGAGTGGAGCTTGGCAGCCATTTCAAATTGGCCAGAAGCAATATTCCTTTTAAATGAACTTAATTTTTTCCATTCTTGTTGTATGATATAGAAATGGTGCAGGAGTCTATTTATAGACTGTCCCTTTATGGACAAAGATTTTTCCCAGTTTCTGTGCTTAAATGACACAGGGAATTTAGGCATTTTTGCTTTGTATTGGTTTCTCCATAATTATAATGTCTATTGTTTCGTGCACCCATATTATATACTATTTACAGCAGACAAACAGTGCTTGTCTTGTGATACTCTATATAAAATAATAATACATATTAATTTAATACTGAAAATGAGTGAAAATGAAAAAACAAAAAATTGATTTTTGTGGCAGGTTTCTGTAAAATCATTTCTACAAAAATTGAGTAGCACAAGAAAAATATATTTTTTTTATTTTAGAAATTCCTCACATGTCTAGGTCTTCAAGTAATTAATAGAAAATATAGGCCAGGTACTATAGAAACTAGACACCCCAGGGTATTTACCTAGAGGCATTTTGACACTTCAAGAGATAGTTTACCTTAAATTTTTCTTCCCTTGAATTTATTCCCAATGATCCATTTTACCGGATGGAGTTTATTAAATTGTTTCTAAATTTCTCCTTTACCCTTATTTCAGCATTGAAACAGCTAATTTAACCTGTGGTATCTTTAACTTTATTGAAAGTTTATATACTTAAAGGGACATGAAACCCAAAACATTTCTTTCATGATTTAGGTAGAACATACAATTGTAAACAACTTTCCAGTTTATTTTTATTATCAAATTTGCTTCATTCTCTTGGTATCAGCAGCTAGAACCTAGGTTCTTTGCTGCTCCTGAGCTTTCCTAGATAAACCTTTCAGCAAAAAATAACAAGAGAAGGAAGCAAATTAAATAATAGAAGTAAATTGGAAAGTTGTTTAAAATTGCATGTTCTGTCTAAATCTGTCTGATTGTGGCTGATTATGACTTTACTGTCCCTTTAAGTATTAGCTATTAAAATGGTGGAAACACATCCAGCAGAAGCAATTACACTCGCAGTGAGAGGCAGGAGAGATAAGTAATAAAAGTTAATTTTCTATTGTTCTCTCTAAGTACTGGGCTTTGGTAGATAGCCACAGATAATATAAAGAAGCATTTGTGCATACAGAAAGTGATAAAGTAATGAGATCTGATTTTACCTGCAAGCACAACCCATTTTAATGAGTGGTGGTTTCAAAGAACAAACCAGCTATATTTCATATATAAAAACAAACATAAAGAAGCAATTTCTCATACATTTTTACTCTGCAGCAGTTAATACAGCTCATTGAATACACAGTAAGATAAAAACAATTTTACAGTACACTGTCCCTTTAACTATTTTACTGCCAATCTCTCTCATTACATTTTGTTATATATGGGAGGGTTGTAATTTTACAATGTATTTTACAGACAAGATGTGTCAGGAGCACTATATGCACGGCCCAGCTGTGTGACTAGCGCTGCTGATTGGGTCAGTGGCAGTGTCTGCTCAAGACCAGCAGTGCTCTGTGGATCCTGAAGGTACCTTTGCTTGTGATAAAATGACATAACTTAGAGCATGTTATTTAATCATTATAGTGACCCTTTAAGGGACATAAAAGTGCAAAAAGATCGCTCTAATGTGTCAGAATATGTTATTATTGCACTATTGCTTGAATAGAAATATGGGGTCAAACAGAATCCTTTAGAAAAAGCTTATCAAATTATTTATTTACAAAAGAAACATACGGCTAGATTACTAGTTTTGCGTTTTGAGCGGCTCGGTACTAACTTGCAAGTTATTTCCACCGCTCACCTCCCTATAGCGCTGCTATTACAGGTTTTCATAAACCCGGCGTTAGCAGGCAATATGTCAGCGTTGAGCTCCATACCGCACTCAAATACCAGCGCTGCTTTGAGCTGGTTTTACGTACTTGTGCACGATTTCCCAATAGACATCAATGGGGAGGGCCGGCTAAAAAAAACACCTGCAATAAAGGAGCGTAAAGCAAACAAAATTTATGTTTACACCCAACACCCTAACATAAACCCAGAGTCTAAACACCCCTAATCTGCCGCCCCTGACATTGCCGACACCTACATTATACTTTTTAACCCCTAATCTGCCACCCCTAACATCGTCGCCTCCTACCTACATTTATTAACCCCTAATCTGCCGTCCCCAATGTCGCCGCCACTATGTTATTAACCCCTAAACCTAACCCTAAGTCTAACCCTAAGTCTAACACCCACTAACTTGAACATAATTAAATAAATCTAAATAAAAATTAAAATTAATAACTAAATAATTCCTATTTAGGACTAAATACTTACCTGTAAAATAAACCCTAAGATAGCTACAATATAACTAATAGTTACATTGAAGCTATCTTAGGTTTTATTATTATTTCACAGCTAAGTTTGCATTTATTTTAACTATGTAGACTAGTTAGTAAATAGTTATTAACTATTTACTAACTACCTAGCTAAAATAAACACTAAATTACACAAAATAAAAAAGAAATTATCAAATATTTAAACTAATTACACCTAATCTAATAGCCCTATCAAAATAAAAAAGCCACCCCAAAATATAAAAACCCCTAGCCTAAACTAAACTGCCAATAGACCTTAAAAGAGCCTTTTGTAGGACATTGCCCCAAAGAAATCAGCTCTTTTACCTGTAAAAAAAAATACAAACAACCCCCCAACAGTAAAACCCACCACCCACACAACCAAACCCCCTAAATAAAATCCTATCTAAAAAAACCTAAGCTCCCCATTGCCCTGAAAAGGGCATTTAGCTCTTTTTCAGCCCAAACCCTAATCTAAAAATAAAACCCACTCAATAAACCCTTAAAAAAACCTAACACTAACCCTCAAAGATCCACTTACAGTTTTTGAAGACCGGACATCAATGCTCAACGAAGCCGGGAGAAGTCTTCATCCAAGTGGCAAGAAGTCCTCAACAAAGCCGGGAGAAGTCTTCATCCAAGCAGCAAGAAGTCCTCAACGAAGCCGGGAGAAGTCTTCATCCAAGCGGCAAGAAGTGGTCCTCCATGCGGGCAGCAGTCTTCATCCAGACGGCATCTTCTACCTTCATTCTTCCAATGCAGAGAGGCTCCATCTTCAAGACATCTGGCGGGGAGCATCCTCTACTTTCAATGGTTGCTGAAGAATGAAGGTTCCTTTAAATGACGTCATCCAAGATGGCGTCCCTTGAATGCCGATTTTCTGATAGAATTCTATTAGCCAACCAGAATTAAAGGTGAAAAAATCCTATTGACTGATTGCATCAGTCAATAGGATTTTTTAACCTTTAATTCCGATCGGCTTCATTGAGGATGGATGTCCGGTCTTCAAAAACTGTAAGTGGATCTTCGGGGGTTAGTGTTAGTTTTTTTTAAGGGTTTATTGGGTGGGTTTCATTTTTAGATTAGGGTTTGGGCTGAAAAAAGAGCTAAATGCCATTTTAAGGGCAATGCCCATCCAAATGCCCTTTTCAGGGCAATGGGGAGCTTAGGTTTTTTAGTTAGTATTTTATTTGGGGGGTTTGGTTGTGTGGATGGTGGGTTTTACTGTTGGGGGGTTGTTTGTATTTTATTTTTACAGGTAAAATAGCTGATTTCTTTGGGGCAATGCCCCACAAAAGGCCCTATTTCCAGTTTAGTTTAGGCTAGGGTTTTTTTTTATTTTGGAGGGGCTTTTTTATTTTGCTATTAGATTAGGTGTAATTAGTTTAAATATTTGATCATTTGTTTTTTATTTTGTGTAATTAAGTGTTTTTTTGTTTTTTTAATTTAGTTAATTGTATTTAATTAATGTAATTTATTTAATTGTAGTGTTAGGTTAGGTGTTAGTGTAAGACAGGTTTTGGTTTCATTTTACAGGTAAATTTGTATTTATTTTAGCTAGGTAGTTAGTGAATAGTTAATAACTATTTACTAACTATTCTACCTAGTTAAAATAAATACAAACTTGCCTGTGAAATAAAAATAAAACCTAAGATAGCTACAATGCAACTATTAGTTATATTATTATTTAGTTAATGATAGTAATTTGTATTTAGATTTATTTTAATTATATTAAAGTTAGTGGGTGTTAGGGTTAGACTTAGGGTTAGGTTTAGGGGTTTATAACTTTAGTATAGTGGCGGCGATTTTGGGGGCAGCAGATTAGGGGTTAATAACAGTAATGTTGGTTACGGCGATGTTAGGGACAGCAGATTAGGGGTTAATAAGTGTATGTAGGTGGCAACGACATTGGGGGCAGCAGATTAGGGGTTAATAATATTTAACTAGTGTTTGCGATGCGGGAGTGCGGCGGTTTAGGGGCTAATATGTTTATTATAGTAGCGGCGATGTCCGGAGCGGCAGATTAGGGGTTATTAATTTTATTTTAGTGTTTGCGAATTGGGAGGGCCTCGGTTTAGGGGTTAATAGGCAGTTTATGGGTGTTAGTGTACTTTTTAGCACTTTAGTTATGAGTTTTATGTTACAGATTTGTAGCGTAAAACTTATAACTACTGACTTTCAGTTTACGGTACGGATCTTGTAGTTATTGGCTGTACTGCTTACTATTTGGCCTCCCAGGCAAACTCGTAATACTGGCGCTGTGGAAGTCCCATTGAAAAAGGACTTTTTGAAAGCTGCGGTAGTTACGTAGCGTTACGGCCAAAAAGTGTGCGGTACAGATATACCTGCAAGACTCGTAATACCAGCGGTAGTGAAAAAGCAGCGTTATGAGGCTTTTTCACTCATAACGCAAAACTCGTAATCTAGCCGATAGATTTTAATGGGGAATTTGTAAATAAAAATAATTAGATAAATGTTTGTAAATGATTGTGATTAACTCTTATGTGTTTAACCCAGCTAATGGGTTAAACACATAGTTAAAGTCAACTTTAGAGCAGTGATGCAATATTGGGAACACATGTGGTGAGTCAATGACAAGATGCACCTATCACCAGGTAGCTCCCAGTAGTGCATTGCAGCTCCTAAGCCTACCTATGTATGCTTTTCAACAAAGTTGGGGGTTCACAGTAAATCCCTAACACATCTCGATACATTCGTCTAGATTACGAGTTTTGTTGGTAAAAACTTGCGGAGCTAGCGCTCCTTTTTTTTCCAGCGCTCCCTTAAGCCAATGCTGGTATTACGAGTTTTCTGAATGGCTGCGTTAGCCTCAGAAAAGTGAGCGTTCAGCCAAATTTAGCTCCACTTCTACCCTCAATACCAGCATTGCTTATGGTAGCGGTAAGCTGGAAAAACGTGCTCGTGCACGATTTCCCCATAGGAAACAATGGGGCTGAGCTAGCTGAAAAAAAAACTAACTCCTGCAAAAAAGCAGCGTTCAGCTCTTAACGCAGCCCCATTGTTTCCTATGGGGAAACACTTTCTAAGTCTACACCTAACACCCTAACATGAACCCCGAGTCTAAACACCCCTAATCTTACACTTATTAACCCCTAATCTGCCGCCCCCGTTATCGCTGACACCTGCATTATACTATTAACCCCTAATCTGCCGCTCCGGACACCGCCACCACCTATATTATCCCTATGAACCCCTAATCTGCTGCCCCCAACATCGCCGACACCTATATTATATTTATTAACCCCTAATCTGCCGCCCCCAACGTCGCCGCCACCTACCTACACTTATTAACCCCTTATCTGCCGACCGGACATCGCCGCCACTATAATAAATGTATTAACCCCTAAACTGCTGCAATCCCGCCTCGCAAACACTATAATACATTTTATTAACCCCTAATCTGCCCCCCCCAACGTCACCACAACCTACCTACAATTATTAACCCCTAATCTGCTGCCCCCAATGTCGCCGCTACTATAAGTAAGTTATTAACCCCTAAACCTAAGTCTAACCCTAACCCTAACACCCCCCTAAATTAAATATAATTTAAATAAATCTAAATAAATTTACTATATTTAAATAAATTATTCCTATTTAAAAATAAATACTTACCTATAAAATAAACCATAAGATAGCTACAATATAACTAATTGTTACATTGTAGCTATTTTAGGATTTATATTTATTTTACAGGCAACTTTGTATTTATTTTAACTAGGTACAATAGCTATTAAATAGTTAATAACTATTTAATAGCTACCTAGTTAAAATAATTACAAAATTACCTGTAAAATAAATCCTAACCTAAGTTACAAATACACCTAACACTACACTATCAATAAATTAATTAAATAAATTACCTACAATGATCTAAACTAAAATACAATTAAATAAACTAAACTATATTACAAAAAAAAACCCAAACACTAAATTACAAAAAATAAAAAATTATTACAAGAATTTTAATCTAATTACACCTAATCTAAGCCCCCTCATAAAATAAAAAAGCCCCCCAAAATAATAAAATTCCCTACCCTATACTAAATTACAAAAGTAATCAGCTCTTTTACCAGCCCTTAAAAGGGCTTTTTGCAGGGCATTGCCCCAAAGTAATCAGCTCTTTTACCTGTAAAATAAAATACAAGACCCCCCCCAACATTACAACCCACCACCCACACACCCCTACTCTAAAACCCACCTGATCCCCCCTTAAAAAACCTAACACTACCCCATTGAAGATCACCCTACCTTGAGCCGTGTTCACCCAGCCAGGCACCGATGGGCCAGAAGAGGACATCCGGAGCGGCAGAAGTCTTCATCCGATAGGGTTAGAAGAGGTCCTCCATCCAGCAGAAGTCTTCATCCAAGCGGTATCTTCTATCTTCATCCATCCAGCATGGAGCGGGTCCATCTTCAAGACATCCGACGCGGAGCATCCTCTTCTTCCCAACGACTAATGACGAATGAAGGTTCCTTTAAATGACGTCATCCAAGATGGCATCCCTCGAATTCCGATTGGCTGATAGGATTCTATCAGCCAATCGGAATTAAGGTAGGAAAAATTGACCTTGCATTCTATTGGCTCATCCAATCAGCCAATCGGATTGAACTTCAATCCGATTGGCTGATTCAATCAACCAATCAGATTTTTCCTACCTTAATTCCGATTGGCTGATAGAATCCTATCAGCCAATTGGAATTCGAGGGACGCCATCTTGGATGACGTCATTTAAAGGAACCTTCATTCATCGTTAGTCGTCGGGAAGAAGAGGATGCTCCGCGCCGGGGATCTTCAATGGGGTAGTGTTAGGTTTTTTAAGGGGGGATCGGGTGGGTTTTAGGGTAGGGATGTGTGGGTGGTGGGTTGTAATGTTATGGGGGTCTTGTATTTTATTTTACAGGTAAAAGAGCTGATTACTTTGGGGCAATGCCCCTCAAAAAGCCCTTTTAAGGGCTGGTAAAAGAGCTGATTACTTTTGTAATTTAGTATAGGGTAGGGAATTTTATTATTTTGGGGGGCTTTTTTATTTTATGAGGGGGCTTAGATTAGGTGTAATTAGATTAAAATTCTTGTAATATTTTTTTATTTTTTGTAATTTAGTGGGGGGTTTTTTGTAATATAGTTTAGTTTATTTAATTGTGTTTTAGTTTAGATCATTGTAGGTAATTTATTTAATTAATTTATTGATAGTGTAGTGTTAGGTGTATTTGTAACTTAGGTTAGGATTTATTTTACAGGTAATTTTGTAATTATTTTAACTAGTTAGCTATTAAATAGTTATTAACTATTTAATAGCTATTGTACCTAGTTAAAATAAATACAAAGTTGCCTAAAAAATAAATGTAAATCCTAAAATAGCTACAATGTAACTATTAGTTATATTGTAGCTATCTTATGGTTTATTTTATAGGTATTTATTTTTAAATAGGAATAATTTATTTAATTATAGTAAATTTATTTAGATGTATTTAAATTATATTTAACTTAGGGGGGGTGTTAGGGTTAGACTTAGGTTTAGGGGTTAATAACTTTATTATAGTAGCAGCGACATTGGGGGCGGCAGATTAGGGGTTAATAATTGTAGGTAGGTTGCGGCGACGTTGGGGGGGCAGATTAGGGGTTAATAAAATGTATTATAGTGTTTGTGAGTCGGGATTGCGGCGGTTTAGGAATTAATACATTTATTATAGTGGCGGTGATGTCCGGTCGGCAGATTAGGGGTTAATAAGTGTAGGTAGGTGGCGGCAACATTGGGGGCGGCAGATTAGTGGTTAATAAATATAATATAGGTGTTGGCGATGTTAGGGACAGCAGATTAGGGGTTCATAGCTATAATGTAGGTGGCGGCAGTGTCCGGTTGGCAGATTAGGGGTTAAATAATTTTATTATAGGGTTTGCGATGTGGGGGGGCCTCGGTTTAGGGGTTAATAGGTAGTTTATGGGTGCTAGTGTACTTTGTAGCACTGTAGTTAAGAGCTTTATGTTCCGGCATTAGCCCATAAAACTCTTAACTACTGACTTTTTTATGCGGTAGGAGTCTTGGAGGTAGAGGCTGTACCGCTCACTTCTACTAAAACTCGTAATACCGGCGTTAGGCAAATCCCATTAAAAAGATAGGATACGCAATTAACGTAAGGGGATTTGCGGTAGCCAAAAGTTGCAGAATAAAAGTGAGCAGTACACCTGTACCTGCCATACTCGTAATACCAGCGGGCGTTAAAAAGCAGCGTTAGGACCCCTTAACACTGCTTTTTAAGGCTAACGCAGAACTCGTAATCTAGGCGCTTGTTTCTAGTGTCCTTAAAGGGACAGTAAAGTCAAAATTAAGCGTTCATTATTTAGATAGAACATGCACTTTTAAACAATTTTCCATTTGACTTCTATTATCATATTTTGTTTTGTACTTTCTGCTGAAGGGTAAATTTAAGTAGGCTGATAGGAGCTAAGAAGTGAGCATGTATCTGTAGAATTCTATGGTAGAAGTATTTGCAACTATGTATAACATTAGTGATGTCGCGAACCTAAAATTTTGCGTCCGCGAACGGCGAATGCGAACCTCCGCAAATGTTCGTGAACCGGCGAACCGGGCGAACCGCCATTGACTTCAATGGGCAGGCGAATTTTAAAACCCACAGGGACTCTTTATGGCCACGATAGTGATGGAAAAGTTGTTTCAAGGGGACTAACACCTGGACTGTGGCATGCCGGAGGGGGATCCATGGCAAAACTCCCATGGAAAAATACATAGTTGATGCAGAGTCTGGTTTTAAGCCATAAAGGGCATAAGTCACCTAACATTCCTAAATTGTTTGGAATAACGTGCTTTAAAACATCAGGTATGATGTTGTATTGATCAGGTAGTGTAAGGGTTACGCCCGCTTCACAGTGACAGACCAAACTCCCCGTTTAACGCACCGCAAACAACCGCAAACAGTCCATTTGCACAACCACGAGATCGATAGATTTGATAGATAGATACATAGATTACATAGATCAATAGATTGCACTAGTTGACTGATGTTTCACAGTCAAAAAAGTTTTTTTTTTTAAATATTTACACTACTGTTACAACAAATATGAGTGGTGCCACTACCTTGGCAAGTGGGCCTGGCACACACGCTGGCAGGCAGGCTACTTCAATTAGATTACACTAGCAGACTGATGTTTCACAGTCAAAAAAGTTTTTTTTAAAAATATTTACACTACTGTTATAACAAATATGATTGGTGGCACTAGTTGGCAAGTGGGCCTGGCACACATGCTGGCAGGCAGGCAGGCAACTGCAATTAGATTACACTAGCTGACTGATGTTTCACAGTCAAATTTTTTTTTTTTTTAAATATTTACAATACTGTTATAACAAATATGATTGGTGGCACTAGTTGGCAAGTGGGCCTGGCACACACTCTGGCAGGCAGGCAACTGCAATTCAATTGCACTAGCAGACTGATGTTTCACAGTCAAAAAAGTTTTTATTTTAAATATTTACACTACTATTACAACAAATATGAGTGGTGCCACTAACTTGGCAATTGGGCCTGGCACACACGCTGGCAGGCAGGCAACTTCAATTAGATTACACTAACAGACAAAGTTTTTTTTTTTTAAATTTACACTAATGTTACACCAGATATAAGTGGTGGCAAAGAGCTATTAATCAGAGTATATGCTGTGGGCCTGACACACAGGCCTGATGTAAAATGAAATTAGATTACACTAGCAAAATGATGTAAAAGTTTTTTTTTTTTTATTTACACTAATGTTAACCAGATATAAGTGGTGGCACAGAGCAATTAATCACAGTATATGCTGTGGGCCTGACACACAGGCCTGATGTAAAATGAAATTAGATTACACTAGCAAAATGATGTAAAAGTTTTTTTATTTTAAATATACACTAATGTTAACCAGATATAAGTGGTGGCACAGAACAATTAATCACAGTATATGCTGTGAGCCTCACACACAGGCTGACAGGCAGGCAAAAGCAATTAGATTACAAAAAAAAACAAAAAAAAACGACTGAAGTTATAGCCCTAAAAAGGGCTTTTTGGGCTGAAGTTCTAGCCCTAAAAAGGGCTTTTTGGGCTGAAGATCTAGCCCTAAAAATGGCTTTTTGGGCTGAAGATCTAGCCCTAAAAAGGGCTTTTTGGGGTGCTGTCCTTACAGAAGAGATTAGATAAGTCCTTCAGGACTGTAGTGGACACTGAATACACCAGCCTAGCTATCAATTTCCCTATAAAATGACCAGCAGCAGCACTAACCCTCCTCTCACTAAGAATGCAGGATCGTAATGAATCTAAAATGGCTGCTGGCCAGGAGCTGGGAGGGTCTGGGAGGGAGTGTCTGCTGCTGATTGGCTGATATGTGTCTGCAGACTGTGAGATACAGGGTCAAAGTTTCCTCAATGATTACGAATAGGGGGCGGATCGAACATCGCATACGTTCGCCCGCCGCGGCGAACGCGAACAAGCTAAGATCGCCGGGAACTGTTCTCCAGCGGACAGTTCGCGACATCACTATATAACATCACTATAAACATTGTTGCAAGCACTGCTGCATACCTATGATTACACTTTAACAAAGGATACCAAGAGAGCTAAACACATTTGATAAAGAAGTAAATTGGAAAGTTGCTTAAAATTTCATGTTCTATCCAAACCATTTATCTTTCAATTTGACTTTAATGTCCCTTTAAACATTTTAACATTCATCCTGCCCCTTAGTATTAGATATTTGAGTTTTCTTGGCTTTAGAAACTGTAGAACGATGTCTTCTTGTATTTACAGTCAGTCCAGTAAAGAAACAAACTATGAGCAGACAGCATTACAAGAAATCTATAAAACTTACATACATTTTTTTAACCTTTTTAGCTGTTTTATAATATTTAAAAAAATTCAGGGCATGAAGACATAACTGCTATTACATTTTTAGATCTGTGTTTTTGCACTAAATCGTATTATTTATTTATTGATATTGATTCGTTTTATATTACTTTATACTTAATTTACTTTAATAGAAAATAATATAATCTTCTCTTCAATGCAATATTATCTTGTCAAATAAATTAGATTTATTGTTCTCATTATATCTATCACAATACATACAGTTTTATTCTCCAGTTTAAACATTTCTATTTCACAGTAAACCTAACATATTTCACACAATTAAGTAACACAACATTATGGACAATTTAGATTTTTTTTTTCTTCATTTTTACAATCTTGCTGTATATATATATATATATATATATATATATATATATATATACACACACACATATATATATATATATATATATATATATATATATATATAAACACACACACATATATATATATATATATATATATATATATATATATTTATTACCATAAAAATAAGGGCATATTTTCTTCTATGGATTAGGCTGTTGAAAACCATACTAAAATTGTGATTTGTGAGATATTATTCAATTGTGAAGGAAAAATATAGAAACACAGCTGCAGGTGAAACTTGAAAGAAAAATATACTCAGTTGTATTCTGTCTTCCCACGGAGCACAGAATTAGAGGCCTGGTCTTTTGAGTTAAAAAAAAACTTTGACTAGAAATCTAACACAAAATCCCTGTTTTTCCTACAAATCCTCTGTCAAATTTATGAAAACAATTGGGAACAACTTATCATGAATCTCCAGAAAGGGTCTTTCATTGTAATTCATGAAGTAACTAAGATGCATGATTAATCCTTGGTTTTCTAAACTATTAAACCAGCTGTCATCTGCCTGGTCTTGGAGATGTGCAGCCTAATATCCCAGGAGATGATAGCAATTATCCCTATCTGATTTGGCTCAGGAATGATATCAATAAAGAGGCCTGTTTCTTTTTATACATATTGCCCACTCCTGCAGGTTAAGTATGCACAGATCGACTAATGTTTCTGTTTGTAAAAACCTTGACAAAATTATAATGCACCATGAACGATGACCCAGTAACAGAACCTTCCTTAAAAAGAATAGACACCACAAGAGCATCCTGGGATATTTGAAAGCAAGCCAGTCTATGCCAGAACTAAAGGTCAGGTTAGTAAGTAACCATGTAAAATGCAGACTTTTTTTTTTTTAAATTACAGAAGTTAGCCAATCCTAATGTTTTCTTTACGAGCCTTCATTTGACTTGCCCGTGCCCTACTTCTCACGGATGAAATATTCACTCTGAAGAAGGGATGCAAAAGTCATGCGTTTATTTGTTAAACACAAATTAGGTAAAGTGAAACAAATTTCTATTGCTGTAAATTCTGTCGGAGTTACATATTGAAGCAAAGCTCGTGTAACCTCATTTTAGACAGAAATACTGTATTCAATATTTAGCTTAGGGAAGGATGAAGGGATCTGAAACACGAACGGACAAAGTGCAAATATAATATTTACAGATATATGAAATATTTTTATGTAGGCCAGATATTGGAGCATCTTTTTCACGTATACACAGTATATGTGTGTATATACTGTATATATATATATGTGTGTGTGTATATATATATATATATATATATACACATATATATATGTGTGTGTGTATATATATATATATTTATATATGTGTGTGTGTGTATATGTATATATATATATATATACAGTATATGTGTGTATATACTGTATATATATATATAAATAAATATATATATATATATATATATATATATATATAAAAAAACACGGAAGGGAACTGCACTCCAAGACCGGACCAGGTAGACATCCAGTGACTCAGCAACATCCTAGCCCTGGGTGCTAAATAGCACTCCAAAAAAGCTGTGATGTCACCAAAGCCACAGGCAGTTAACCCCAGTCCGGAATGGGTGCAAGAAACAAGGGGGATTACAAACAAAAAGTAATACAACACATAGAGACACCCAGCACTCACCAGCTAGCTCACAGCTAAGATAAAATCACAATTGGAAAGGTTAGTTACCACATCTGGCCAAATGGGAAAAGCTCAGGCACCACGTCAAGGTCCTTTCCCCTGCCTGAGTCCCTAACACAGCCACACCTTGCGAGCTTACAAAGCCAAACAAACTGAGAACAAAGAAGGGGTGCACAGGTGGATGTAATCACCCAGAGAAATACAAAACACGGAAGGGAACTGCACTCCATTGGCTACATTTAGCAACCAATCAACAAGCTCAATATGTGCAGCCATCAATCAGCAGCTAGCTCCAAGTTCCTAAGCCTAACTAGGTATGCATTTCAACAAAGGCTACCAAGAGAATGAATCAAATTAGATAAAATCAATAAATTGGAAAGTTGTTGAAAATTGTATGCTCTTATCATGAAAGAAAATTATTCGGGTTTCATGTCCTTTAAAGTAAGGACTTAAAGGGACATTGAACACCTTGTAATTACAATACATTTCTGCTGTGTTGTAATAGAATAACATATCCACCAAATCTAAACATTTTTAAAACAAATTAAAGGTTTATGATGCAGTACTTGTTTAGTAAAAACATAAATGTTAAATTAAAGTAAACGTAAAAAGAAACAGATTGTATTACAAAAATCAAAAACTAACTTGTTTTCTTGTAAAATTAACACTTAGACATTCTCAGTGTAGCCCCTACCTACAGCTGGATAGAAGATCAGACATGCTGAGAACTTAGGTTCCATTCTTCCTCTTCTAAGCAATGGACACTGCACAAATAAAGTAAAAAAAAAAATCTTTTTAAAAATGATAAATAATATATATTGCAATGATTTCCATTAAAGGGACATAATACTCAGATGCTAAATTACTTGAAAGTGATGCAGCATAGCTATAAAAAGCTGACAAGAAAATATCACCTGAGTATCTCTATGTAAAAAAGAAAGATATTTTACCTCAAAATTTCCTCAGCTCACCAGAGTAAGTGGTCTTTGAACAGTTATACCTCAGCTACTGTCCAGCTGCAAGTTAAACACCCCCAAAACAATACCCAATCAGCATCAGCAGTATCGTTATTGGCTGCTTAAAGACCCTTTACAATGGGGTATGAATGCTGAAATGTTGAGGTAAATATTGTCTTTTTTTTTACGTAGAGATGCCCAGGTGATATTTTCTAGTCCAGTGGTTCTCAACCTAAGTGACCTCAAGGCCCGGTAAGTTTTAGCCGGACCGGTCCAGGGCCCGGTAAGCATCGGGAGTGGGTTGCAGCATTTTTGGAAGAAATATATATATATATATATATATATATATATATATATATATATATAAATATATATGTATATATATATATATATATATACACAGTCTCTTTCTCTCCTCCCCTCTCTCTTTCTCTCTCTCCTCCCCTCTCTCTCTCTCTCTCTCTCTCTCCCCCCTCTCTCTTTCTCTCTCTCCCCCCTCTTTCTTTCTCTCTCCTCCCATCTCTCTTTCTCCTCCCCTCTCTCTCTCTCTCTCTCTCTCTCCTCCCCTCTCTCTCTTTTTCTCTCTCCCCCCCTTTCTCTTTCTCTCTCTCCTCCCCTCTCTATCTCTCTCTCTCTATCTCCTCTCTCTCTCCTCCCTCTCTTTCTCTCTCCTCCCTCTCTTTCTCTCTCTCTTTCTCTCTCCTGCCTCACTTTCTGTCTCTCTCTCCTCCCTCTTTTACAGTGGTTTAATTATGTAATAATTAATTGGTGTCAGTGGGATCCATATTAATATCCCACTGACACCAATGAATTATAAAATTAACCCACTATAAGGCAATGTCGGGTCACGGCCCACCAGCAGGGCCGTCGTGGCCCGGTAGTGGGCCACGGCCCGGCTGTTGAGAAACACTGTTCTAGTCAACTTTATACAGCTATGCTGCATCATTTTCAAGTGCTTCACCGTCCCTTTAAGTATAGCTCACTGCATAGTGCTTTTTTATTACAACAGTTAAACAGACTGGGTGAGATTACATATACGGCACAGGCTTCAGCGCAAGCGCTGAAACCCGCGCTGCACGTAATTTCACTTAGCACATCTGGGCATCCAATAAACCCTGACGGCAGTTGATAAAGTGCCATAACTAATAATAAAAGTATTGACACCTAAACCGACAACCCCCCACAACGCAATAAGCCTAATTAAACTATTAATTCCTAATCCACCATTCACACACATCGCAAACTACCTAATAAAAGTATTAACCACTAAATCCGCCAACCCCAATATTGCAAACTACCTAATAAATGTATTAACCCCTAATCCGCCAAACCCACACAACTCAATAATGCTAATTAATCTATTAACCCCTAAACCGCCAAACCCCACAACGCAATAATGCTAATAAATCTATTACCCCCAAACCGCCAAACCCCACAACGTAAATAACTAATCACTAAACCCCCTAACCTAAGACCCCCTAAATTACATGTGAAAAAAATCCGGAACAGCAGTTAAAAAGTTTTTCTTTATTAATCCTTCATTAAAAACAAATACATGAACATAGACAAAACATGCCCTTAGTGTGCAAAGCTTACGCGTTTCGGCATTAACACAGTACTCATAGCTCCCTAAATTACCCCCATTACATAAATTAAAATAATACTAAATTACAATTAAAATAAAAAACCTAACATTACTTTAAAAATAAAAAAAAACTAAGTTTAAATTAAGCTAAAATTAGATAAAATAAAAAAGTCTAACATCACATAAAATAATAAACAAAATTATACCTAATCCCTATGAAAATAAAAAACAAAACAAAATGGGGGGCGGAGCCGGCCATCGTCAAACATGGCTGCAAAAAGCTAAAGCTCCGATACCACAAGCTCTTCCTGAGCAAATAACTACTCCATAACCGGTGTAAAAAGGTCCCAAACACCAGAACCGGACACCGGAAAACCACAAGGCACCACAAGGCTGGTCTGGGAGACGCTGCTCGCTCAGAAAGAAAACTGACAAGCAGAGAAAATGCGTGACGCGTCTACCGACTAGGCCCAAATGCGCAGCTCACACAGTGCATCAGCAAGCCCGGATCGTCACCTGTCAACAAATAAGGTAACTTCATTGCCACAAAACATGAACTGAAACCCCTAAGATGCCTGATACCCTTGCTCAATACACCTAACAGCAGATTGATAACATCTCCTTACCTGAGACGACGAAAAGAGCTATCCGGCATCAATCCCTCTAAGGCATCCATGCCAAGACGGATAATTAAGCTAACACAGACTCGATAAATGGCTTAATTCCTTTTATTGTGCAAATAAGCACCACAACACCAGACCGGCACCTACATCTGGGCACTTAATATTTACTTAACGCTGCAGCACGGATACAAATAAGTGCAAACAAAAGCAAATATACCTCTTTAACAAGGCCACAGCACAGGCCTATCACTAAAACCCTCTCATAATTACATCCTTTAGAACAGGCCACAACCGTCTGTGCAAACAGATATATAATGGCTGCAAGAAGACTACCTAAACAAGACAAGAATGCAAAATCACACACAACAACATCGGCAAAACTCAATAATTTTTTTAAAGTACTTGAGGAGCCTGAATTAGAGTCACCTACATCCCAAGACTCAGCAGAGATGCTGCCAGTCTCAGACCCAAGCACACAAGACATGGCACCAGGAGCCCCTCTCACAAGGGCAGACATTGACAATCTCCCCACAAAAGCAGATTTCGCCATACTCATCTCTCAAGTGGGTAAAATGATAAAAGATGGCCTCAAAGAAGTACAAAAAGACATCTCTGAATTAGGTGAGAGGGTTTTTCATATTGAAGAAGACATAGACCACATACAAACTGACTCAGATACACGAAACAGAACAGTGGAAGTCCACGATTCACTAATACAGCAAATGCA
This sequence comes from Bombina bombina, assembly GCF_027579735.1. NCBI lineage: Eukaryota > Metazoa > Chordata > Amphibia > Anura > Bombinatoridae > Bombina > Bombina bombina. The sequence continues at coordinate 153,340,952 of NC_069509.1, read as the reverse complement.
GCTCCAACTAGAGGACCTAGACAACCGAGGACGTCGCAATAACCTTAGAATAAGAGGAATACCTGAAAAAATAAATACACCCCAAATTCCACAATACCTGCGGAACCTTTTTCAATTCCTCCTGAAAAGTACAGACCCGCTTAATATGCCCATAGAAAGAGCCCACAGGGCCTTGAGACCCAAACCACCGGAAGATAAACCTCCCAGAGACATCATACTGAAAATGCAGCTTTTCACAGACAAAGAAAAGATCATGGAAGCCTCAAGGAAAATGCACCAAATTACCTTTGAAGGAGATAAAATCCAGATATATGCTGACTTGAGCAGTATCACTTTAAACAAGAGAAGAGAGGCAAGGTATTTAACACAGCATCTGCAAGAACTGAAAATCCCATATAGATGGGGATTCCCATTTAGCATAAAAGTCCTCCAAGGCTCCCAATTAGCAATATATAGATCACCTGAGGACTTGGAGAGCTTTTGCAAACAACTAAACATTCATCAACCCACCTTGCCACCCCTAGACGAGGACCCTCCACTGAAGGAAACAAGATCTACTAATGACCCCAAGCTGCAGAGAAGCTCATGGAACAGAGTTGGAAGGAAAAGACCACAACAATTCTCTAACTCTCTGGACCCTGAACTGAGTCTTACCTGAGACTATAAACAATGCCAAAAGACTTGTCAGTTAACCTAGCACTGTTTCCTTCTTTTTATTTTTTTCTTTACCCTTCTCTTATTAGACTAGAGGTAGAATCAGCCCGGCCTGCTACATCAAACTGACCAGGTTTAGCCATATATCCGCCTGGATACGTGAGTATCATTAATTGAACTGTGTTGTCTGTGTACACGCTATACAGTATTACCGTAAATGTATAATCCACCACACCAGTAACTATAACCCAAATACAGGAAGTAGCTGATACACTCATGTTCATGCATAATTATGAATGGAGTAGTATCCCCCTTGTTCTGATATATTGCATATGTATTTATGCAATGACTTTGTGTTTGTTTCTATTTGCTGTTTCAAAGTTCATTATTGTTAAGTTTGTTTACACTGGAACCATGACTGTACAAAACGCCACATATAGCATCTTGTTGCAAGGACCGAAGGTGATCAAGCACTCAACACCCCATAACACACCCATTCTAGCAACACCTAAGCTTACAATTACTAACCACCAGACACAGCTTACATACCCCTACAGATGGCTGTGAAACGCCTCAATATATTGACACAAAACGCTAAAGGGCTAAACTCCCAATCAAAACGATCGATAGTACTTAATTGGTTTTCAAAACATAGAAGTGAGATAATTTTCATCCAAGAAACCCACTTCAAACATAATGAGGAACCCAAGTTCACAACTAAACACTACCCTTCATGTCATCTCTGCTCACACACCCACAAAAAAAGAAATGGGGTAGGGATCCTCCTCCACAAATCAATCCATATCCACAACATCTCCACGTATACAGACCCAGAAGGTAGATATCTGATATTAGTGGGAGAACTTTATAACAAACCAATCACCCTAGCAAATGCATATTCCCCCAATACAGGCCAGGCAAAATTTTTTAAGAAAATCACAGGGAAACTGCTAGAAGTGGCCAAAGGCACCATAATTTTAGCGGGTGACTTCAATATAGCTCTTAACCCCAATCTCGACTGCTCTACTTCCAAAAGCTCGCAGACTCACAACACAATTAAAGCGGTTACACATAGCCTTAGAACCATCTCATTACTAGACGCTTGGAGAATTCAACATCCGACACAAAAAACATTTACCTTCTACTCTAACCCCAAGAAAACATACTCTAGACTGGACTACATTTGCATAGATCAAATAGGGCTGTCCCTAGTCAGAGATACTGATATAATACCAACTTCATGGTCAGACCATTCGGGTGTAACCATGTCATTAGAGTGGCCAGACAAACCGATAACGGACTTCTGCTGGAGACTTGATGACACTCTCTTACTTCAGCCCCAAATAATAGAAAAAACGACTAAAACATTATCTGAGTACTTCCAATTCAACGTAACACCTCAGACGTCCCCAAGAATAATTTGGGAAGCTCATAAAGCAGTAGTGAGAGGGGAACTTATTAAACAAAAAGCTATACTCATAAAAACTTACAATAGGGAATATGAACAATTATCAAAACAACTCAGGGCAGCAGAACATGCCCACATGAATACACCCAGCTCAACAGACACCCTCGCAACCCTAACCACTGCTAGAACCAATTTAAACAACCTCCTAACTAGGGAAATGCACAGAAAAGCTTATTACTTAAAGAAACTATATTTTACGGATGGGAATAGAGCAGGTCCACTACTATCTAGGGCTTTAAAAAAGAAGCAACTATCCCACTTCATCCATAAAATGCTAGACATAGACGGAAGAGAACAGTATGACTGTAAAGAGATAGCCAACACTTTTAGTAATTACTATACTACCTTGTATAACATATCCCCCCTAGGTAACTCACAACCCACTGCACCTATAGAAGAGTACCTAGAACAAGCTCAGTTACCAACCCTAACAGATTCACAAGCTAAGACCCTAGAGCAGGCAATCTCAGAGCAGGAGGTCGTCGCAGCGATCAAAAAAATCCCCACACGTAAGTGCCCAGGCCCAGATGGCTTAACAAATGGCTATTATAAACAATTCCAACAAATTCTAGTGCCCCACTTGACTAAATTATTCAACTCATTAGACGAAGAAGGTCATTTATCACAACAACTTCTAGAAGCCCATATCACAGTAATCCACAAAGATGGTAGACCCCAGTCAAGCCCCAGCAGTTACCGCCCGATCTCCTTGTTAAACGGGGATATCAAAATATATGCAAAAGTCCTAGCAAGTAGGATCAACTCGGTTTTACCGGAAATAGTCCACCTGGATCAAACAGGTTTTGTCCCGCTCAGGGAGGCCAGGGACAACACCATTAGAACCATACATTTAATTGACTATGCCAAGTCACACAACATACCCATGTTCCTGGTCTCCACTGATGCGGAGAAGGCCTTCGATAGAGTGGCCTGGCCTTTCCTTAGAAGCACTCTCCTTCACTTTGGCTTTAGAGACAACATGATTAATAGAATTTTCCAACTTTATTCCAGTCCCACAGCGAGAGTTAAGGTAAATGGAGTAATATCTGACAGCTTTAGTATTACAAATGGAACAAGACAGGGATGCCCTCTTTCCCCAATCTTGTTCGTGTTAACCATGGAGGCCTTAGCATCCCACATTAGAATGAACCCAAACATTTCAGGAGTACCCATAGGCCCTAATCACTACAAACTATCAATGTTTGCCGATGACGTTCTACTCACACTAACATCCCCCACTCGCTCTATCCCAGCCCTGATGAAAGAATTTGAGACATTTGGTAACCTGTCCAACTTCCTGATCAATGGTCAAAAATCCGAAATTCTAAATGTTTCCCTTCCACGTAAAGAACTCCATCTAATTGAGAAACTATGCCCTTACAAAATAAATAACTCACAATTGAAATACTTAGGAGTTCTTATAACCCCCAAAATACAACAACTGTTTGACGCAAACTATAAACCCTTACATAACCATGTCCAACACACCCTACAAAACTGGAAAGACAAACCACTGTCATGGTGGGGCAGAATTCAGGCCATAAAAATGTCAATCCTACCCAAGATACTGTATATACTAGAAACAATACCTATAACTCTCCCGAAACCCTACCTACACGGACTTCAACAATGTATTAACATGTTCATTTGGGGTCGACAAAAGCCCCGTATAAGCGCAGCCACATTATTCCGCTCCCTGAGGGAGGGAGGTTTAGGAGTCAGGCAAGTGCAAACAAAATTGAAAAAAGGAGCACGAGCAGCAGATCTATGCACAAAGAATTTATTTACAGACAGTAAACATAGCGCATTGGCGCTCTGAGTGAAGAAAAAGGTTTAGGAGTCCCCCAAATAGAAACATATTACCATTCAGTAGCCCTTCAACATATCTTAGATTGGCACAATAAGAGTGGAATTAAAGCCTGGGTATCCATGGACTCCCAGATATTAAGAACACCTAGACCAGGCTCACTCTGCTGGATCCCTAATAACATTCGAACCACCCCATGTTCAACGTCCCCCCTCTATAGACACATCCTAGAAACCTGGGACCAACTAGTGCAAAAGTACCCAAAACTGTCCACACCACAATCACCCTTAACCCCAATTTCCCCGAACATGGAACTTTCAGGAGGATACACCCCACTGAAAAACGCCAAGGCCCCATGGGAACTCCCTGAAACAGCACCCATATTTACTCTACTAGAAAATCGAAAGCTCAAACCCAGAGACAGCTTAACGACCATATTAAGAGGCGCATTCACCTCATGGCTGAAACATTCTCAATTACAACATTACCTCCACAACAATCATACAAGAGAAGACCTGATAAGACCCCCTACTCCCTTCGAGCAATTATGTCTCTCAGAGATTCCCTTTAAAGGAACTATGTCAAGAGCCAAGAAAGCCCTTGAGACCGCAAAACAACAAACCCCACCACAATTCACAGTACAGTGGCACAGAGACTTAAACATCCAAATAGAAGACAAAGACTGGCAGATAATCTACCACAACACACGTAAATCATCCACCTCTGCAAAACTCATTGAGATGAACTTCAAAGTCCTCATGCGTTGGTATTTGACACCACAAAGGTTACATAAAATATACCCTTCCTCAACAGCGCAGTGCTGGAGAGGATGCGGAGAAGTAGGTACCATGGCTCATATTTGGTGGCAATGCCCAAAACTACACAGATTCTGGAACACAATAGAAGAGACACTACAAACCACATTAGGGGAAACATTCACACTCACTCCAGAAATAGTGTTACTAAACCAAAATCCAGATCTACACTGCAAATTTCGCGCTACACTGACCAGGATATGCATAAATAGCGCGAAATTACTGATTGCTCAACAGTGGAAGTCTGTATTAAATTCTTCCAGTGATTTTCATTTTCATTTTATTCCTGTTGTTATTGTTGTTGTCACGTTTGACATAAATGTTATCCATTTACAGATTGTTAATTTCAATTCTGAGTACAATGTACTAGTCATCCTTTCCCCCCCCCCTCTTTTCCACCCCCCCCCCTCCCCTATTGTACGCATTCCCTTTGCCCGCCCCCCCCGAGAATATACAAGGGAGACTCAACAACTAAAGGACTATTTAATGCCAATAATCTAAATGTATTACACCATGTACCACCCTTGTGCTATAACCATTGTACTTGTCAATTTATTATGTGAAAATGCCAATAAAAATCATTCTTAAAAAAAAACAAAAAAAAAAAAACAAAATAAAAAACACCCCCTAATCTAGTATTAAACTACAAATAGCCCTTTAACGGGTCTTATGTAGGGCATTGCCCTAAGTTAAACAGCTCTTTTCCTTAAAATTACAGAAAATAAAAATCAAATTACAAGATATTTAAACTAATTACACCTAATCTAATAGCCCTATAAAAATAAAAAAAGCCCCCCCAAAATAAAAAAGCCCTAGCCTACAATAAACTACCAATGGCCCTTAAAAGGGCCTTTTGCTGGATATTGCCCCAAAGAAATCAGCTCTTTTACCTGTAAAAAAAAATACAAACAACCCCCCAACAGTAAAACCCACCACCCACACAACCAAACCCCCCAAATAAAATCATATCTAAAAAAACCTAAGCTCCCCATTGCCCTGAAAAGGGCATTTGGATGGGCATTGCCCTTAAAAGGGCATTTAGCTCTTTTTCTGCCGAAACCCTAAGCTAAAAATAAAACCCACCCAATAAACCCTTAATAAAACCTAACACTAACCCCCGAAGATCCACTTACAGTTGTTGAAGACCGGACATAGTAGACAAGTGAGCACACCAAATTTATTTATAGATATTATATAGATAATTTATAGATAGATATATAGGTAGAAAGAAAATAGAGATAAATAGATAGATACATAGATAGATGATAAATATATGATAGGCAGACAGACAGAAAGATAGATGACTGACAGACAGACAGATATATGACAGACAGAAAGATAGATGATAGACAGAGAGTGAAATAGATAGATAGATAAATAGAAAGAAAGATGATAGATAGATAGATAGATAGATAGATAGATAGATAGATATATAGATATATGATAGATAGATAGACAGACAGACAGACAGACAGACAGACATAAAGATAAATGATAGATAGATACACAGGCAGATAGATGATAGATAGATAGATAGATAGACAGATAGATGATAGATAGATAGATAGATAGATAGACAGAACAGATGTATAGATAGATAGATAGATAGATAGATAGATAGATAGATAGATAGATAGATAGATAGATAGATAGATAGATAGATAGATAGATAGATACAGTATATAGATAGATGATAGATAGATAATAAATAGATAGATGGATAGATAATTGACAGATAGATAGATAGATAGATAGATAATAGATAGATACATAGAAGATAGCTAGATAGATAGATAGATAGATAGATAGATAGATAGAAAGAAAGAAAGAAAGAAAGATGATAGATAGATAGATAGATAGATAGATAGAGATAGATAGATAGATAGAATAGATAGAATAGATAGATAGATAGACAGACATAAAGATAGATGATAGATAGACAGACATATAGATAGATGATAGATAGATAGAAAGATAGAAAGACAGATAGACACATAGATGATAGATAGACAGACAGATGTATAGATAGATAGATAGATAGATAGATAGATAGATAGATAGATAGATAAATAGATGATAAATAGATAGATGGATAGATGATTGATAGAAAGATAGATGCTAGATAGATGATAAACAGATAGATGATAGATAGATACATAGATAGATGATAGAAGAATTTTAAGGTTACTTCAACAATGTGTTGTGGCCTTTTATGTCTGAAATGTTAAAGATTTTGTAGCAGTCTGTGATGTATGTGCCATCCTCAAACCTACTCATTGTAACAAACAATAAACCATTTCCCTGACCGGACATCATCACCAATATCAGGAGGTGGAGAACTGTTGTTGGAATCAACGGCTGAGGCCAAACTCACCACAGACCTGATGAGAAAAACTATTTAGGTAAATAGAAAACAGCCTGTAAACTGTATGACAGATTTAGTGCTACTTGGTAAATGATGTGTAAATGTTTTCAATAACATAAGGTTAAGGTTGATCGCTAACAGAGTATGTGATGCAGTCATTGGGCAGCTCATAGACTCTCATTGTGAGAAATGATATAAGAAGAAATATAAAGTAGCATTTCTCTGGGTGGGATTTAATAGAGTTGACTAAAATTACTTTTTATGAGATAGGATTTCAAATATGTAGAGAATACCATGGACTATCTAAAACTCCAGTAAAAAAATGGAATTCTCAGGAATGTGGTATACAAAACGATATATTAAAAAACCTCTGAAAATTATATCTAAAAGATAGACAGAATAGATTTGTAAGATGAATGATATGATAATATTTATCAAAATGGATTTTTAAATGTTGCATATTTCTCTTGGTATTTATGTTAGTTTATGGTATTTATAGAAACCTTTTTTTGCATAGTGTTAAAGGGATACTAAACCCAATTTTTTTCTTTCATGATTCAGATAGAGCATGCGATTTTAAGCAACTTTCTAATTTACTCATATTATCAATTTTTCTTCGTTCTTTTGCAGAAATGTAAAGCTTAGTAGCTGGCCAATTTTTGGTTCAGCACCCTGTATAGTGCTTGCTTATTGGGGGCTACATTCAGTCACCAAAAAGCAAGTGTAACCCAGGTTCTGAACCAAAATAATTGCCAGCTCCTAAGCTTTACATGCCTGCTTTTTAAATAAAGATAGCAAGAGAACGAAGAAAAATTAATAATAGGAGTAAATTGCTTACAATTGCCTGCTCTAACTGAATCATTAAATAAAACATTTGGGTTTAGTATCCCTTTAAGGATTATTCTGAAGCAAAAAATACAAGCTAATTTATGAAATCATGCCGTGTTTAACCCCTGCAAAGGAGTTAAACACATGAGTAAAGCCCCTCTTAGCAGGGACAGAACTACCATTGGTGCAGTAGGTGCAGTGGCCCCAGGGCCCAAGCGCTAGGGGGCTAATAGCATCCAGTCTATACATAAATAAATTGACATAATATGAATGTGAATAGGTTTCAAATAGATGGAAAAGGAAATTTGTGACTAACATATAAAGTTATTTGCTATATAGGTCGGATGATCGCTTCTGATATAGATTATATAAAAAAATGAAGTTGTTTACTTTTGCCGTTCTTTTGTTTCTTGATTAAATGGTTTCATTTGATTGCAATTTTAAAGGGTGTACTGCGTTACATAGTGCAGTGTGAATGGAGGAGAAATGCTAACGTTGTAAGATTTTATTGGATCACGCAAGAAAGTGGGCGTAAATAGAATGTAAATAGAATCCTCGCCGATCACACTCCACTATCTGTGAGAAAGAGCCAGAGTAGTGGGAAACGTGTCGGATGGCGCAGGACCTGTTCCGTTTGTACCTACATTCCTCATACAAGTCCTGTAAATGGTAAGTTTTAAAATGCCTTAACAAATGTGAACTTTTATCTTATTTACAAGTGCCGAAGTTGTGGATTGTATAAGTCTCGTATGAGTATTTCTAGTCCCTGGAATATTCTTTACCTTTATACATAGGTGTGTGCAGAATGTGTACAATCCTAATGTATGGCAGCATTTTATAAGTGTAGTTTGCAGATTATTTTTCTTTCTTTCTGTCTAATCTTTTTTTTTATATCTTTATTTAAGCTTAGCCATTCTATACAAAGAAAATTACCATAATCTCAACATGGTCACTGTCACGCAGGACAATCAAAATATCTACAAACAAAATATCTCTATTGATATGTAGACAGATCAAACAAAACACAATAAAAAAATAATTTTCGAACTATAATTTGTCCGTATCCAATAACCCAAATCAAGTAACATTATAATGGCTAATATTGTTCAAGAATATAGATAAATAAACACAACAAAAAGGACACAATAATACAAAAACAACCATAACACGAAAATAAATAAGAAAAAAAAAAAAAAAGGGGAAGAGAACCCCCCCCCCCGCGGAGTCGGGTATACTATAATACAACGGTCACCTTATCTAAATTTTCATTTTCCCTTCTTAATCTATATCGCGAGCATTTCTAAGCCAGGTATCCGGAAATACCTGCAGTATGACCAGCTCAGCAAAACTTACCGAGGCTAGAAAGGGTAATAGGATCTGCTTCTGGAGGCTGGAAGTATAGGACTTAATTACCGGAGCCCAGCCTTCCAAGAACTTTCTAATTCTTTTTTCAGATAGCTGCTGTAGATGAAAAGATTTCAAAATGATATGAACTTGGATATCCTTCAGCACTGACGAGAGAGAGTGGGGTGTCTTTGATACCCATTTTTTAAAGATATTATATCTCACCGTCAATATAATAATATTTAGAATACGCAGAGTCAGGCTGGCTCCCTCATCTGTAAAAAGTAACACTATATCTTTCAAAGAAAGGGAGATAGCACTTTCAAATACTCTGTTATACCAATATTGGACCTTCTGCCATAATTGAGAGATTTTAGGGCAGGTCCATAACATATGGCAGATATCAGCCCGGACATACCAACAGTGTTCACACATAAAGATTTTGCCAGGGTAATATTTAGCTAATATTGCAGGAGAGTAATAATAATTGTTTAATACTTTTAAATGAGATTCTTTCCAGCTCTCTGCAACCGGATATCTAGCCATTGTCGCCAGACTGTTGGATATTAGCTCAAAATCTAAAGCTGTCTAATCTATCTATATATCTTTCTATCATCTCTATCTGTCTGTCTGTCTAATCAAGGGTTGGGAAACCTTGGCACTCCTGATGTTTCAGAACTACATTACCCATGATGCTTAGGCAATGTGAAGTCCAGTTGAGTATCATGGGAAATGTAGTTCTGAAACATCTGGAGGGCCAAGGTCCCCCATCCCTGTTCTAATCTATTTATCTATCTATCTATCTATCTATCTATCTGTCTGTCTGTCTGTCTGTCTGTCTATCTATCATCTATCTAATCTATCTATCTATCTATCTATCTATCTATCTATCTTTAAAATAACTATACAGAACAGCATGTATATTATTGCTATTGCTTACTACTGAGTTACCTTTGGGGGGCCAAAAATAAAAGTTTGCACCAGGGCCCTCTGTTGAGTAAGTCTGCTAAACCCTCTTGGGAGCAGAGAATATTACAGTGGGATATCAATGATCAACCAATCAGAAGAGGCAGTCTCATATAGCCACCAATCACCTGCTTGGGTTCCTGAGTGAAATTTAAAAATGTGTTTAACTCTTTTAGAAAACAAAACAGAAGTCACTTGAATTGCCATACAGCATTTTACAGAAATTTTGATGTATTAGAATAGGAGGTGGGTAATTATAGTCAGCTGTATTTGTGCTATTACAAAATAAAAATATTTTATATCACATTATTATGAATCCATTTGAAAGAAAACCTGTAATCAGGGTGTATTTTTCTGTAGCTAGTTGTTGTAGACACAGTTTATAAGGATTTATGGCATTTTTTATGTAGCAGCATTAAAAAGGAACTGGTCTTATGTATTACAGCATGTTATTGTTGTTTTGTTGCCTACATATAACAAAGGGGCTGATCACAATCCTTTAGAAAAACGTATCTAATGATTTTCAACAGATAAACAGCATTAAATTCCATGGGGATTTTTGTAGATAAATAATTTGATACATATTTCTAAAGGATTGTAATTAACCCAAATGTGTTTACTCTCAGGGGTTAAAAACAGCTTCAGATTCAGCTTCCAAGCAGCAATGCACTACTGGGAGCTAGCTGAACCTATCTGGAGAGCCGATGACAAGAGGCATATGTGTGAGGCCATCAATCACCAGCTAGCTCACAGTAGTGCTGCTACTGAGCATACCTAGGTATGCTTTTGAAAACAGAATATCAAAAGAACAATTTCATCTGTTTACAGAAGTGAATTAAACAGTTTCTTAAAATGCTATGCTCAGTCTGGGCCATAAAAGTTTAAGATTTACTTCCAAGTCCCTTTAAAACCTTGTTGCACAGACCTCAGCTGTTATAATAACAGGCAGCTTATTAATAATAGCGCAGAATGTCCAACTTACTGGTAGTTAATTTATCAACCACAGACTGGGTCCTCCTGCTTGGATTTAAAGGGACAGTCAAGTCAAAAATAAACTTTCATGATTCAGATAGGGCATGTGATTTTAAACAACTTTCCAATTTACGTTTATCATCAAATTTGCTTTGTTCTCTTGGTAAAGGCTAAACCTAGGTAGGCGTCCTTGAAGGCCGCCCCTTATCTCAACTTATCACAGCTCTCTATCTATCTATTTCATGTGTGCTATATAGATAACATTGTGCACACTCTCATGAAGTTACGTATGAGTCAGAACTGATTGGCTAAAATGCAGGTCTGGCAAAAGCACTAAGATTAGGGGGCAGTCTGCAGAGGCTTAGATACAAGGTAATCACAGAGGTAAAAAGAATATTAATATAATCATGTTGATTATGCAAAACTGGGATATGGGTAATAAAGGGATAAGCTATCTTTTTAAACACTTAACATTTTCAAGTAGACTGTCCCTTTAAACATGCACCTTTGAACATCTATAAAGGGAACTGCAAATGGCAACTTAAAGGACCACTGCATACAGTAGAAATTAATAACTGACAATACACAATAAAAAGACAATGCAATAGCACTTTGTATTTGAAATAAGCAATAGAATATTTTCTGGCAAATTTCAAAGGTGATCCAATTTCCCCTGACCCCAGTATCATGTGACAGCCATCAGCCATTCACACATGCATATACATAAACATTGTGAACTTGGGCACGTGCTGAGTAGGAGCTGGAGATTTAGAAGGTGTGTATATACAAAGACAGTGCACGTTTTGATAATGAAAGTGTACTGGAACATTTTTTAAATTGCATTTATCAAAGCCCTGTTTTGGACAAGGTCTGCTTCCGCATTTAACATTGCACATGCGTCTGCTTGATAAATGGAGCCCTTTATCTGAATCGTGAAGCTTTAGTTTTGAGTTTAGTTGCCCATTAACCAGCTGAGCGATCTTGCCAGGTTGGTAATCCTCCTGTTTATTTATAATTGATCCCTTCTGGAATGCCACTCCCTCACAAAATGAAAATGTCCATGAAATACCTAGGGAAAGCATTAAAAGTTCATAGAAGTGGTGTATAAAGTTCTCATTTCAAGCCCAGTGACTGTATGGGCAGAGTAATGCTTCAGTCTCTCTTACCTATGGCAGTAAGAAAACAGGTACATAATCCCTTAGACTTTAATGGCTCTGCAGATAGACTCTCTGATTGGCTGTATCATTCCAGTCCCCAGTCTAAAACGGTCCTGCTCTTTTTTTGTAAAATCAAATCACACAGTGTCCTTAATAACTTAGTTTTATGATCCACTTGGAGAGAGTCTGTCTAGTTTCCCACCATTGAAACTAATTTATGTGAGTTACAACACTTAGTTAATGTTTTGATTAATGTTCCTAAAAACAAATGCACATGAAGACAACTTACAGAAAATGTCCTCAGTATGCAATGTATATAGCAAGTGAAATGAAGGTAAGGGTCCCTTAATGAATCTCAATGAAAGGTTCCTGGCTACTGCTCATAAATTATAAGGTAGAGCTTTTAGAGTGTGTGATATAGCTTCCCTTTGCACAGTGCTCCTAATTGTACTGAATGTCCAAGACAAATAAGAAATTGTAGTGGACAATCAAAAAATATATATTTTTCACAGGCTTAATTACAGAGGTCTCAGAGGTCACAATTGAGACTTTGTACACACTTATAGGGTGCCCTTCTGGCTGCAATTAGTACAGGGGGGAACAGCATCATCTGTGGCCCCTCTGTGTGCTCCCCTGCAATATAGGGCTCACAGTATAAGGAAAGTGGTTGGATTTGTCTTTAGAAATACGGTGACAAGGTTTCTAACATGGCCAGTTTTGCTGTACAGAATAATGCCACCTTATTTGTACAGAAAGTGCATATTTTCTGACACAGCCTAACCAAGGGGGAAGGATGACTCACAGAGAGAAGCAGCTGTTCTTGTACCTATGCAACTGTGGGCCCAGTTTCTGCTGATTACAAACATCCACAAATGACTCTGTTCAAATGTAGGGCCCAGCTGCAGAATATGCCCAGGGGGCCCAGTGAGGTCTAGTTATACCTCTGTATATACTTTATATGGCCGAAGTATTTGGACACCTGACTATCACACCTAAATGTGCTTGTGAGACATCCTATTCCAAAACCAGGAGCATTAATACGGAGTTGGACACCCCTTTGTGGCTTTAGCAGCTTCCACTCTTCCGGGAAGGCTTTCCACAAGATTTTCGAGTGTGTCTGTGGGAATGTGTGCCCATTCAGCCAAAAGAGTATTTCTGAGGTTAGGCATTGATGTTGGTTGAGAAGGTCTGGCTCGCTATTTGTGTTCCAATTTATCCCAAAGCTGTTAAATGGGGTTGAGTTCAGGCTCTCTGCAGGACACTTTGTGCACAGGGTCACAGGAAAAGGCCTTCCCCGAACTGTTGACACAAAGTTGGAAGCACCCAATTGTCTAAAATATCTTTGTACCCTGTAGCATTAGGATGACACTTAAAGGGACATGAAAGCCAATTTTTTTCTTTCGTGATTTAGAAAGAGCATGTCATTTTAAACAACTTTCTAATTTACTTCTATTATCTAATTTGCTTCATTCTCTTGATATCACTTGCTGAAAAGCATATCTAGATATGCTCAGTAGCTGCTGATTGGTTGCTGCACCTAGAGGCCTTGTGTGATTGGCTCACACATGTGCATTGCTATTTCTTCAACAAAGGATATCTAAATAATTTAGCAAATTACATAACAGAAGTAAATTGGAAAGTTGTTTAAAATTGCATGCCCTATCTGAATCATGAAAGTTTAATTTTGACTAGACTGTCCCTTTAACTGGAACTAAGGGGCCAAGCCCAAACCAGGAAAAACAGCCAGAGACCATTATCCCTCCTCCACCAAACATTACAATAGGCACTATTCATTCTGGTAGGTAGCATTCTCCAACATCAACGATACTCAGATTCTTCCATTATACTGCCAGATATTGAAGCATGAGTCATCACGCGAGAGAACATGTTTTAACTGCTCCAGAGTCCAGTGAATTATAAAAAATTATTCAATACAAAAGATTGCACAAAAAAATTATAAGGGTGTTAGAAAAAAAGGACTGTGATGGGCTATAACATAGAGATACAGTAGCTAAATACAAGTCTAAATATGTATGTATATATATATATATATGTTGATATGTGTGAACATATGTATTTATATGTGTATATATGTATTTAAAGACATATACACACATGTAAACATATAAATAAATATGTGCATTGGAACCCTTTGCAGTCAAGTAAAAGTAGGGTGACCATATTGCCGATTTAAAAAAGGAAACATATGAAAAATACATGTCAGGGCTTTTTTTCAGGGCAGTTTAAAGAAATGATCTGTATAAGAAGCCTGACAAATGTATTTTTAATATGTGTCCCTTTTTAAAACGGCAATATGGTCACCCTAAGTAAAAGAAAAGATGAAAAAGCATATTTACGCAATAATAATAAAGCGTCATACTGTGTATTTACTATAAATAATTCACATTCCAATATTCTACTATTTATTTATAAATAGATATTCCTATAAATATATATATATATATATACCTATATATAATCATCTACATATATAGGTACTGATATAAAAAACAGATATTTGTAGAAATATGTAGAAAATTAGTGGCGTAGCCAACTACAAAAGTGTGTACACAACAGCACTCTCACCATCATATAGGTAGGTTCAGTTGCTTCTTTTTACGAAACAAAGATTATCAGATATGACAAAATTAGATCCCTTAAATGTGGGAGCATATTAAAATAAAAACACAACTTTATTAGTTCTAATTAAAATGGGAAAAACACAAATAAAAACAGTGTGAGAACAAGATGATTAGCACAAAATTATTATAGTGCTGTACTGTATATACATTGAGATGGGCAGGGTATAGGTAGTTCCCTTGTGCATATATAATGACCTTTAATAAATGCTATTATGCACAGACGTAGGGGATTTACCTAACAGTGCAAATATAAATGGGGTTTACGAGTTAAATTGTCATTGCTGGTGCATTTCATAAAAAGAGAATCCCTCTCACAAAGTGAACAGTATTAACCAATAATAGGTAGTGTTGGATGTAATTATGTGCACTTTACATATAGTTAGTTATCAGATTGGTTAGTTGTTTTGTTCTATATTTAATCAAATAATGTCTTTACAACAGTAGCAGTATAATGTTGTCAACAATCGGATAAGCGGTATTAAGTAACTGTAACCATTGTGTTGTAGCTGTTACAAAATAAGCTGGATTGAATTGAGCTAGATATATTATAATGTAGATGTCAGACTACAATATAACCATCTAGATAGCAGATAGAGAGGGCAGTAAATCGAATATAATGTCTCTGATATTTATGTAATTTTGCCAGCAATGCTATGCAGTTATTTCTACAACAGCGTTTTGGTTAGTAAAGAGTAAGGCTAATTATATTATATGCTAATCAAAACAACCCAGCAGTAGCTTATAGGTTCGATCGGTCAATTTCGTATCCTACTGTTTCCCAGTGCATATTATGAGTGGCTAAAAAGTAAAGCCATCTTAATATGCACGCCAGTAGAGCGATTAGGTTATGTTATTAAGTGAGAGACTGATAGAATACCCACTAAGATATTGGGCTACGTATTAGCCCACAACAGAGTATACTACTTGTGCTATCTATATTGTTTCACAAATTAAAAAGAGAGGGTCCCAAACCCTCTGGCTAGTTCTCTGACATGTTTCGCGTGTTAACGCTTTTTCAAAGGCGGAGCCGCCGCCTTATAACACCTCATTTAAAGGGAAAATACAGAGTTCATTGGGCAGTCAGGGCGTGTCCTGATAGGCTACAGAGTATGTCTGTCACTTTCTTGTTTGTAGCCGTATGAATTTTGCTCTGGCTAAATCGTATGTCAGAATAAATTAAAGCTAATTTCGCAAGAGTCTATTTGTGGTAGGTATTGAAACATATCCCCTAATATCTTTTGAAGTTAAATAATAAGATTCTATCGCCTAGATTACATGTCTTGCGTTAGCCTTAAAAAGCAGCGTTGAGAGGTCCCAACGCTGCTTTTTAACGCCCGCTGATATTACGAGTCTTGCAGGTACAGGTGTTCCGCTCACTTTTATTCTGCGATTCGAGCTTACCGCAAATCCCCTTATGTCAATTGCGTATCCTATCTTTTTAATGGGATTTGCCTAATGCCGGTATTACGAGTCTTGGAGAAAGTGAGCGGTAGACCCTCTCATGTAAAGACTCCTACCGCATTTAAAAGTCAGTATTTAAGAGTTTTATGGGCTAACGCTGTAACATAAAACTCTTAACTAAAGTGCTAAAAAGTACTATAACACCCATAAACTACCTATTAACCCCTAAAACGAGCCCCCCCTCACATCACAAACACTTAAATAAAAATTTTAACCCCTAATCTGCCGACCGGACATCGCCGCCACTTTAATAAATGTATTAACCCCTAAACCAATGCACTCCCGCCTCGCAAACACTAGTTAAATATTATTAACCCCTAATCTGCCGTCCCTAACATCGCCGACA
Organism: Bombina bombina; assembly: GCF_027579735.1. Lineage (NCBI taxonomy): Eukaryota > Metazoa > Chordata > Amphibia > Anura > Bombinatoridae > Bombina > Bombina bombina. Next base: position 153,324,127 of record NC_069509.1, on the reverse strand, counting down.
CCTACCTACATTTATTAACCCCTAATCTGCCACCCCCAACGTCGCCGCAACTATATAAAAGGTATTAACCCCTAAATCTAAGTCTAACCCTAACCCTAACACCCCCTAACTTAAATATAATTTAAATAAATCTAATTATTATTGTTATTATTATCAGGTATTTGTAGAGCGCCAACAGATTCCGCAGCGCTGTAAACATAGTCGGTGTACAGGATAGATTTTGTAGTGGTCAAGTGAGTAGAGGGCCTTGACGAGAGTTTCACTGTTGTAGTCGGCTCTTATGAAGCGATCTGTAAACAGCTGGGCCCATAGGCTTACATTCTAAGGGGTTCAAGGGGAAATCAATGGAGTTAGGAAAGGTTAGTGTTGGTTGTATGCATCCCTGAGTAGTAGAGTTTTTAGGGAGTGCTTGTTAAAACTAGGGGAGAGTCTTATGGAGCGAGGCAGGGAATTCCACAAGATGGGGGCCAGTCTGGAGAAGTCCTGTAAATGGGAATGTGAGGAAGTAACAAGAGAGGAGGAGAGGAGGAGATCCTGAGCTGATCGAAGCGGACGGGAGGGAGAGTAGTAAATAAAATTACTACAATTAAATAAATTATTCCTATTTAAAATTAAATACTTACCTATAAAATAAACCCTAAGATAGCTACAATATAACTAATAATTATATTGTAGCTATCTCAGGGTTTATTTTTATTTTACAGGCAAGTTTGTATTTATTTTAACTAGGTAGAATAGTTATTAAATAGTTATTAACTATTTAATAGCTACCTAGCTAAAATAAAGACAAATTTACCTGTAAAATAAATCCTAACCTAAGTTACAATTACACCTAACACTGCACTATCATTAAATTAATTACCTAAACTACCTACAATTAATTACAATTAAATTAAATAAAACTAAAGTACGAAAAACAACAAACACTAAATTACAGAAAATAAAAAAAATAATTACAATTTTATTAAACTAATTACACCTAATCTAATCCCCCTAATAAAATAAAAAAGCCCCCCAAAATAATAAAATTCCCTACCCTATACTAAATTACAAATAGCCCTTAAAAGGGCCTTTTGCGGGGCATTGCCCCAAAGTAATCAGCTCTTTCACCTGTAAAAAAAAAATACAATACCCCACCAACATTAAAACCAACCACCCACACACCCAACCCTACTCTAAAACCCACCCAATCCCCCCTTAATAAAACCTAACACTAACCCCTTGAAGATCACCCTACCTTGAGATGTCTTCACCCAGCCGGGCACAAGTGGACCTCCAGAGGGGCAGAAGTCTTCATCCAATCTGGGCAGAAGAGGACCTCCAGAGGGGCAGAAGTTTTCATCCAGGCGGCATCTTCTATCTTCATCCATCCGGAGCGGAGCGGGTCCATCTTCAATCCAGCCGACGCGGAGCATCCTCTTCAAACGAAGTCCAACTGAAGAATGAAGGTTCCTTTAAATGACGTCATCCAAGATGGCCTCCCTTCAATTCCGATTGGCTGATAGGATTCTATCAGCCAATCAGAATTAAGGTAGGAAAAATCCTATTGGCTGATGCAATCAGCCAATAGGATTGAGCTCGCATTCTATTGGCTGATTGGAACAGCCAATTGAATGCCAGCTCAATCCTATTGGCTGATTGGATTTTTCCTGCCTTAATTTCCTAACCTGTAATACCAGCGTTGTCTTAAGGGAGGTGGGAAAAAAAGGCTTGTTAGCACCGCTCCCCTGTTACCGCAAAACTCGTAATCTATCCGATTGAATCTTATTATTTAACTTCATAAGATATTAGGGGATATGTCTCAATACCTACCACAAATAGACACTTGTGAAATTATCTTCCATTCATTCTGACATACAATTTAGCCAGAGCAAAATTCATACGGCTACAAATAAGAAAGTGACAGACATACTCTGTAGCCTATCAGGACATGTCCTGACTGCCCAATGAACTCTGTCTTTTCCCTTTAAAGGGTCTGCCTTTGAAAAAGCGTTAACACGTGAAACATGTCAGGGAGCTAGCCAGAGGGTTTGGGACCCTCTCTTTTTAATTTGCGGAATAATATAGATAGAACAAGTACTATACTCTGTTGTGGGCCAATACGTAGCCCAATATCTTAGTGGGTATTCGATCAGTCTCTCACTTAATAACGTAATTTAATTGCTCTACTGGCGTGCAAATTAATATGGCTTTACTTTTTTAGCACATAATATGCACTGGGAAACAGTACAGTAGAATATGAAATTGACCAATCGAACCTATAAACAACTGCCAGGTTGTCACGATTAGCATATAATATAATAAGTCTTAGGGACCTATCTATCAAGCTCCAAAAGGAGCTTGATGGCTCGTGTTTCTGGCAAGTCTTCAGACTCGCCAGAAACAGCAGTTATGAAGCAGCGGTCACAAAGACCGCTGCTTCATAACCTGTCCGCCTGCTCTGAGCAGACGGACAGGCATCACCGGAAATCAACCCGATTGAGTACGATTGGGTTGATTGACACCCCCCTGCTGGCGGCCCATTGGCTGCGAGTCTGCATGGGGCGGCGTTGCACCAGCAGCTCTTGGGAGCTGCTGGTGCAATGCTGAATACGGAGAGCGTATTGCTCTCCGTATTCAGCGAGGTCTGGCGAACCTGATCCGCACTGTCGGATCAGGTCCGCCAGACCTTGTTAAATAGAGGCCTTACTCTTTACTAACCAAAAAGCTGTTGTAGAAATAACGGCATAGCATTTCTGGCAAAATTACTTTAATATCAGAAACATTATATTCTATTTACTGCCCTCTCTATCTCTATATGGATGGTTATATTGTAGTCTGACATCTACATTATAATATATCTAGCTCAATTCAATGCAGCTTATTTTGTAACACCTACAACACAATGGTTACAGTTACTTATGTTAAAATAATTTTTATTATGATTCAAAAGGCATGTGAACATAACATTTTTAATTGTCCCACATTTTCATGTACAGGATTCATAAATGTATGATCAGTGTTCTACCAACAAACTATAGAACAAAAGCATATTAATACATGGGTATTCCTTTTTAGTGCAATTACATATTGATAGCAGTGGTGGTCAAGCCAAATAATGGTGGTCGACTTCTATTGATAAAATTAACCCTTTGACCTTCCCTCTAAAATGTATTTAATTATCTTCCTGACATTCCACCTAAAAGTGTTGAGTTGTTGAGTCGGGATTAATTGAGCTATGATTGGCTATTACTGTTGCCTTAAGATTGTTTACTTACTTTTATGTATCAACTTCAAACTTGTTAAAACTGAATAAACCTTTGAACGGGAACTAAACTATTCTGTATGATCATTTATTTCTTCTTAATAGTTTCTAATGAATAACATCTGTTATGTCTCTTGGATTACATCCTTAGGGTTATAGGTTCACAATCATATCCTTATCTCATGTATATTATAATACTAGCCTAGAGCATCTTTACTGTTTATCCCCATTTCTGCACATTATCATTCCCTACTTGGGCTGCTATTCATGATCCAATAGAACCACACCTTCTGAAACTGGTCCATGTTACTTTGTATTCGGGCCGTCCCTTCTGACATTATGTATATATCTTGTATCTTATCTGTCACCTCTTTCCATGTAGGTGTTCCAACTTTCCAATGTCTCACTATACATGTCCTAGTTGCTGTACATAAGATTTTAATAAATTTATTAATTGCTGGATTGAATTGATCGAGCCCTCTATTTAAGAGTGCCTGAGGTATTGTTAATGATATGTGTTCGTCAAGTAGGTGACCTAATAAGTTGTTTAGTTGGGACCATATGTTTTTTATTATAGGGCAGGTCCACCACATATGGATATACGAACCTTGTTCTCCACATCCCCTATAGCAAAGCCTAGAATCAGTAGATGAGAAGTGGGATGTTCTTATAGGGGTCAGGTACCACCTAAATGAGGTTTTGATGGTGTTCCCCCTAAGGTCTGCACTAATCAAACCTCTACATGAGTCATAGAGGATCTGATTCCACTCTTCCCTCGGGACAGCAAACCCCAAGTCTGTCTCCCACTTCAACATTAAGTTCGATTTGGTGTTACATTTGCTTTCTTGAATATCTGTATACAGTTTAGAGATTGTGTGTTTCTCCCTATTCGGTGACATGCAGAGTCTCTCTAAATTTGTCTTTGGGCATCTTGTATGTTGTGTGAGGTATCTATTCAGAGCTGATGATATTTGCAAGTAAATATACCAGTGCAGTTTATAGGGGTAAAGGATTTCCTGTAGTTGGTTATATAATATTAAACGTCCTTTCAGTAAAAAGTCTGCTACTCTGTAGAGCCCTTTGTTTGCCCATTTCCCCAAAGATCTCTGAGTCTCATTTGGTATAAGAAGCCTTAAGGGTTTGGCCCAGGTGTGTGTTGGTATGAGAGTCCGGCCTGTGGTTGCTGTTTTCCAGACAGAGACAGTGTGTAAAGTGGCTGAAAGTCGAACCTTATTGTGGTGTGTCTGCCCACCCCACTTCCATAGGATATCATCCGAGTATTCCTGTCCATGTATATCCCTTTCAATCTCTATCCATATAACATTATTGGATTGTTTACTTAAGAGGGTAGCCTGGGCGAGTCGTGATGCCTGATAGTAGTCAGCTAAATTAGGTAGACCTACCCTCCTAATTGTCTGTGTTGGGTAAGAATTTGTGATGCTATTCTGGCTTTCCTATCGCCTCTGAGGAAGGAATGGAGATCGGATTGTAATTTTTGTAGATCTGTAGAGGGAATCTTAATTGGTAAGGCCCGAAATAAATATAATATCTTAGGGAAAATATTCATTTTAATGGTTGATAGGCGACCATACCAGGAGAAGCCCCCTCCTTTCCATTTCCCGATATTTTTCCTTATAGTCTTATATAATGGAATGTAATTTAAATTGTATAATTTATCAAATGAATCTGAAATTTTGGTTCCTAGGTATGAAATAGAGTTTTTCACCCAAGTAATGTTAAAATTAATCTCAATTAATTTTTTGTGTGGGGGGGAGCGACAATGGTAGTGCTTCGCATTTATCTAGATTAACTTTGTAACCTGATATTTTAGAGAATTCCTGCAGAATTCCATATAGATGTGTTAAAGAGCCCATAGGTTTAGTCAGCGTCAGCAGCACATCATCGGCAAAAAGCGATAATTTGTATTCTGATTGTCCTATATTGATCCCCTTGATGTCTCCTGAATATCTAATACGAGATGCTAGCGGCTCTATACAGATCGCAAACAGGAGCGGGGACAAAGGACAACCTTGTCTAGTACCATTCATTATTTTTATAAGCCTCGACTGATACCCTGCTGCACTAACCATAGCCATAGGTGTAGAGTATAAACCCTTGATCGCTTGTACGAAAGCCCCCTCAAACCCCATTTTGGAAAGAACTGCAAACATGTATGGCCAGTCCACTCAGTCGAACGCCTTCTCCGCATCCAGCGATAGGAGCAGAGAAGGCGTACCCTCCGCCACTAGGAATTCTGTCAGATCTATTGTCCTCCTGATGTTATCTGGTGCCTCCCTTCCCTGAATGAACCCCACCTGATCTGGGTGTATTATATCTGGAAGTATATGTTTAAGTCTGTTGGCTAAAATTTTTGTAAGTATTTTTATATCCTGATTAATAAGGGAGATTGGTCTGTAGTTGTGGCATCTTGTTGGGTCTTTCCCTGGTTTAGGGATCACTATAATTTTGGCTCTGAGTATGTCCACTGGAATCTCTACTCCCTGCATTACATTATTGCAAAATTCTTTGAGATGAGGGATTAGTGCATGTTTAAAGAGTTTATAGTATTCACTGGGTAGGCCATCTGGGCCAGCTGCTTTCCCTATCTTGAGTTCTTTTAAGACAGTAATTATTTCCTGGGTGGAGATTTCTCAGTTTAGAGTATCCTTATCGGATGGGCTAATTGCCTTAAGTTCAGTATGTTGTAGAAATGATGCTAACAATTCTCTCGTCTGACTAGAGTGTTGGACCTTCTGACCATCATATAGAATTTCATAATATGTGGCAAAGGTGTCTGAGATGTCTTGTGGGTTAGTCGTTTTTGAACCGTCCGCGTGTTGTATAACAGGGATAGAGTATGTCTTGACCCTTTCTCTTAACTTATTAGCTAGATATTTATCGGGTTTATTTGAATACATGAAGTAATTGGTCCTTAGTCTCTGAATGGCTCTTATAGCTGATTCGTTTAAGATTTTTTCCTGTACTTTTCTCTTAGTTTGGAGTAATCTAAATATGGTAGGGGAGTGTGTTTGCCTGTGTTGTGTTTCTAAAGACTGAATCTCCGACTGTAGCTGGTCTATGGTTTTATTAGCTTGTTTGGTGAGTTTTGCCTTTTCTTTAATCAGGATTCCCCTAAGATAAGGTTTGTGTGCTGCCCAGGTAAAAATCGGGTTAGTAGTGGAGTTTTCATTTTTTTGCCAGTATTCTGTAATGCTTTAAGTGTTTCTTTGTAGATGAATTCCCTTCCTAATAGGTTCGGGTCATAAGTCCAGGATCTCTGTCTATGGAGGTTTACTATACCCCTCATCTCCACTTGAACCACCGAGTGGTCAGACCACACTGATGTATGTATGCGGGCATTTATGATGTTTGGGATGAGAGTCTGACTCACCATAACATAATCCAGCCTGGTGTATTTGTTATGTGCATGTGAGTAGTAAGTGTGGTCTGTAGTGTTGCCAAATAAAGTTTCCCAAGTGTCAACTAAATTATGTGTATCTAGCATTTCTTTTATTGTTTTTGCTATGGAGTTTTTCCTAAGTTGTTTATGTGAGGTTTTCTTCTCAGGGTCTCCTGTTTTAGCTGTCAATGTAATATTAAAATCACCAGCCAGAATTGTTCTGGTCAGGGACCATTGTGTTGCTGTTCGTTTGGTGCGTATATGTTACAAAGGGTTACCCTTGTGTCTTGTATTCTCCCTCTGACAATTAGATATCTGCCTTCTGGGTCTGTTATTACCTCCTCAGTTGCAAACTGAAGGGATGAATGAATAAGGATAGAGACACCTCTAATTTTTTTATCTGTGGTTGAGTGGTAGTGAGTGGGGAAATATTTGTGCCAGTATTTGGGAATTAGGGTTTGTGTAAAGTGGGTCTCTTGTAGAAATATGATTTTCGCTCCCAGTTTTATATATTGATTAAGAGCTACCTTACGTTTTACATTGGTATTGAGACCTCTCACATTATGTGAGAGAATAGTGAGTGTTGTCTGCATCAGATTTGTCTGTGGGATACTCTAGTCTTGTAGGATTTTATGTGGAATTGCTCCCTGTTGGTCTGACTAACTGTTGCATTCCTTCCAGAGACCTTAATGACCATACATAAATAGTAATAAATAACAAACTTCAACTTAACAAAAAACCAAGAATAACAAAACTTAGATTTCAGGAATAACTCCTGAACATAATTTAGACTTTGCATAAACATCTTAAATAACTAATGGTGCATTTGTAACATATCTATCATAGTACCTACTGAAATAGCAATGGATAATCTTTATCTTAAGACATCAAACCATTTTTTCGTGATATAATCATTGCAATTATTAACATATCTTCAAAATCTATAGAATATGAATTACCACATAAATTCCCCCTATTATGGGGATTTCCCCCCCTTCCCCCGATTTTTCTCACTCTCATGTTGAAATTGTAATCTTATACTGGTTTTACCATATGAGGTATAATCTAAAACAGAAACAGAATTGGGGATGATATTCCCGTGGAGCATTCCCTAAGCTAAAAAAAAAAAAAAAAAGGAGTCAATAGTCTCTGCTCCAGGGAAAATAAACAGTCTATTGAACAGTTTTTCTCTGTATACTCATCTGCATCTTGCTTCCATGAGGAACCTTCCAGAGAAGCCAGGGATGCTTCCCTATTGTCGCTGCCTCTTCTTTTTTTTCATTTCGGCTTTTTCTTGGGGACTTTTGTCCACTTTGTTTTCTTATTGGCGTCTGTATTCTGCATGTTGCCTTCTTTTTCCGAGTTTGCTTGGTTAGAAGGCAGCTCTGGAACCTCCAGACTAAGGTAGGCACAGATATCCGGTATATCTTGTCTGTCTCTTATCGTAAGGATTTTGCCCTCATGCAGGATAGACAGAGCAAAAGGGAAACTCCATCGATAATTTATTTGGTTCTTTTGGAGCAGCTGAGTGAGTGGTCTTAGTGCACCCCTTCTTTGTAGCGTGCGTACACACAAGTCCTGATAAAATTGGACCACTACTCCCTGATACTTGAAGGTGGGATTTTTCCTCGCCGCCTGGAGAATGGCTTCTTTTTCTGGGAACCTGAGCATTTTAACTATAATATCTCTAGGTGGGTAGTCCCCTTTTGGCTTGGCTTTAAGGGCCCTGTGTGCCCTCTCCATCTGGAAGTTGTCTTCCGCCATACTACCTGTGATTGCTTGGAATAGCCCCCTGAGGTAGTTTTGCAAGTCTGGTTGAGTTATGGTTTCTGGGACTCCTTTAATGCGTATATTGCTTCTGCGGGACCGATTTTCTAAATCCTCCATTTTGTCGTGGAGAATATCTATTTCCTGTTGATGATCCTGGGTTTTCTGAGAAATAGCTGAGATATTTTCTTCCATTGTATCTTCATTATCTTCTAGTGCCATTACTCTTGTGCCCAGGTCTGATATTTCACGCCAGAACTCAGCCAGGCTGTTAGTTATTGTGGTTTGAAAAGAGTCCATCTTGTCCCACATTTTTTCGAAATTGTTAGTAATGTCCTGCTTTGAGACTAGGACTTTGATATCATCTTTTGTAACTGGAGTTAAATCTCTGGCGCTGCTTTGAGGATCTATGTCCGCTTCTGCATCGGTTTCCTGATCAATTTCTTGTGGTTCTATTGCCCTTTCCCCTTTAGAAGGCTTGAAAAACAGACTAGCTGTTGCTGCTTTTCCTGCAGGGGGATTTTTATTTGGCTTTCTAGCAGCCATATTTGCCACAGCGTGGGGTGACTATAGTTTATTTGTAGTAATTGAGGTTCAAATGAAGTTAGGCCTTGTATTATTATTTACCCCTTAAGTCGTAGTGTATGTATTACTGCTCCTCTCTTTTAACAGTTCCAGCCACAAACTATCTTTATCTAATGTATGTCACAAAACTCCTTGATTATGGCGGGGCCCGCTAAGTGATTTTCTGTGCTCCCTTGTGAGTTGTCAACTTTACAGCTTCTCCGGGTTCCCTTCTATCCTCTATACAGTTAGCCAGTATTTTAAGTAAATATTGTGAGAGCAAGTAGTGCTCGACTTACATAGTGTGGTAGCGCAGTTGTGTCAGGTTAGCAGTAATGGCGCCGTCCGTTATTGCGCAGTTTAGTTGATACCGGAGCATGCTGCTACTAAGACACACATAGCGGATTACTGTGTCTGAGGTCTCCCTCCTCATTTGCCGAGCCCTGGTGTTGGCTCAATGTGTCTCTGTGCCTCTGTCTCTGAAGAATCAAAATGGCGCTAACTTCATGCGCTCCTGAGACTTTCTTCAATTCAGCTCCTATGTAGGCTTACCGATCCGACGTCAAAAGTCGTCTTTGAGGTCCCACTACATTTCTTGGGGGTTGGTTATGATGCTTGTTGTTTGAATGTCAGGCTTGACCTTGATTAATACTCTTTTGCCATATGTCTTGCACGGAGCTACACAGCTATGCGACCATTCTTACTCCCGGTCAGGCTCCGCCCCGGTTACAGTTACTTAAAGGGACACTGAACCCAAATTTTTTCTTTCATGATTCAGATAGAGCATGCAATTTTAAGCAACTTTCTAATTTACTCCTATTATTATTTTTTCTTAATTCTCTTGCTATCTTAATTTGAAAATCATGAATGTAAATCTTAGCAGCCAGCCCATTTTAGGTTCAGCACCATGGATAGAGCTTGCTTATTGGAGGCTGACATTTACCCACCAATAAGCAAGCATAACCCAGGTTCTCAACCAAAAATGGGCTGGCTCCTATGTATCACATTCCTGCTTTTTAAATAAAGATAACAAGAGAACGAAGAAAAATTGATAATAGGAGTAAATTAGAAAGTTGCTTAAAATTGCATGCTCTATCTGAATTATTAAAGAAAAAAATTGTGTTTAGTATCCCTTTAATACCACTTATCCAATTGTTGACAACATTATACTGCTACTGTTGTAAAGACATTATTTGATTGAATATAGAGCAAAACGACTAACCAATCTGATAACTGACTACATGTTTTGTCATATCTGATAATCTTTGTTTCATAAATAGAAGCAACTGGACCTACCTATACAGTGGTAACAATGGTGATGAGTGCTGTTGTGTACACACTTTTGTAGTTGGCTACACCATTAATTTTCTACATATATAAACTGTGTACAGCACCCTACCCTCTATAGATAGTAGTATAGAACTCTTTCTTATTTATTGGGTCACTATCAGGTAGTGCCATTCTCGTTCTTCTCTTTCCCATTCCCCATTGGATATAAGTAGAAATATGTATTTATGAATAAATAGAACATATTCTGCAATGGGAAGAAAATTGGAATATGAAATATTAATATTTTCATGTTGAGTTAGCACACTTGAGATATTCTAACTTCGTCTTTTTGTGCGCACCGGGTTAGCGAAAACCTTTTACTTTTAACTTGTAATACGAGCGCTAACCGACACATGCAAAAAGTTTAATTCTAGCAGAGTTAGCGCGTGAGCATTAAATACAGATCTACTTATAGAGGCAAATTTATTAAAGGTCTTGCGGACCTGATCCGACAGTGCGGATCAGGTCCGCAAGACCTAGCTGAATGCAGAGAGCAATACGCTCTCGGTATTCAGCATTGCACCAGCAGCTCTTGTGAGCTGCTGGTGCAACGCCGCCCCCTGCAGACTCGCGGCCAATCGTCCGCCAGCAGGGGGGTGTCAATCAACCCGATCGTATTCGATCGGGTTGAATTGCGGCGATTCCTGTCCTCCTAATTAGAGCAGACGGACAGGGTTATGGAGCAGCGATCTTTAGACCACTGCTTCATAACTGGTGTTTCTGGCGAGTCTGAAGACTTGCCAGAAACACGGCCCTTCAAGCTCCATTCGGAGCTTAATAGATAGGCCTCATAATCTGGCCCAAAGTATGTATATATATATATCAAACAAGTAGAATCCTGTGATAAAATTACAGGAAGCTAAGGGTCTATAAGCGCTCCAGACAGGGACAATAGAATGTAATCCCTGATAAATAAAGGAAATAGAATATTATTTCTATAAATGCCACTAGCTGCTGCTATACCTAAAGGCAAAGAGGGACTCTCTAAATTCCCCCTTCTAAAATAAAAATCTAAAAAAAAAGGAAAAGGTAAGCGCTGCAAAGCATAAAATATAAAAATCTAATACCAGATAAATGAAATCAGATTAGAACAATGAAAAATGAAAATTAAAGTAATCATAAAAACAAAAATGTCCATAAACACATAGATAAAATAATAAGTCAGGAGCAAAGTGATGTATGATCCAAATGTTCCCAGGAAGTCTTCAAATACAATTCCCCCAAGGATGTAAACTTACTTGAAGAACCCTCAATCCATATGAGGTAAGTAATGACGTAATCACCATTCAATCCCTCTGATTTCAGCAAGCCACTGCTTTCAGATGCACGTCTCCAATAACTCCTGAAGTATCCGTAGTTAGAAACTTTCACACATATATACATATATATGTGAAAGTGATGCATTTAACTTTATGTGTTACTGTGATACCCTTGACTGGATACTGAATATATATATGTGCACTCCTCTAAGAAGAGAGTGAATAATTGCTTCAATATCCTTGGCATATATTAATTGTATGAACATATGAAGTGTTATTATTATTATTATTATTAATATTATAAGACTTATAAAATATACATTTTCTTTCTTTAATTCAGATACCGTGTTTTGCAGGCTACCAAACCTCAATACTAATTGAGATCAGTTATATTGATATATTACTCAGAACTATAAACTGAATTCTCAATTCAACATATTAAAATGCAAACAAATATCAAAGTAAAACGATTATCCTACTAGACTGACTTCTGCAGGATCCTGATCTCTGTCTATCATTCTGTCTGAAATTGCGAAGCACTCAAGTGGATATGTATAGGATTATAGCAAGGCACAAATAAGTGGTTACGCAGAGTTGTAGCTCTAACCATGTCATATCAATCATTGTACAGAAAGCAGTGATCAAAAGCCTGATACTACCAGGAACATTCTGTGCAGTCTACTTTTTTCTCATTTTTGGTTACAAAAATAGTTTTGTTTGTAAAATGTAAATGTACAAATTTATATATTGCAAGAAAGTTATTTGTCCTGTAGAAAAATAGGTATCAATAGCTGGCACCTTTTGGAGAATCTTGTAGAAGTCATGAATGTGCACTAAGGAAGCACTGTATGGTTGACGTGAAATGCGTTAGTTGTGCTTTTTTACCCTTGTACATATAATTAATAGATTTTTGGAATCTTCATTTAAAGCTTAACAAAACATGGGCTACATAACAAGTGCAATCAAGATGCATAGAATAAAACATAATCTGGGATTACAAGTGGATTGTTAAATATTTTACCACATCCTAACTAGGCAGAAGTTTTTTAGCACACCCCATACTTCCAACGCATAACACAAGAGGTCCTGTTAGCGACCTCATTGCGTTCATATTCAAAGTAGTGACTTAAGATTAGGATACCACTGTAAGAGCTCAAGTCCAATATTATTAATAATATTACATCACAGAACTGCATGAGGAACTTCACACTTAGCTCACCATCTGTTTAGCACACAGTTTAAATCACCATTGTCTTAGCACTCAATTGATATCAGATGTGAATTTTGCTATAAACCTCTCCATTAAACATAGGAATCCCAATCATTGGGCCACTTCTCAACTTGAGAACTTGTCTGCACGACTTTGCGGCATACCAGCAGCGGGCCCTGTTCATCCACTGCCTTATTTACCATTACACACTTAAAATGAATGTCAAGTTACTAATAGTGCCCCACGGCATTGGATAGACTTTTAAAAATTAACAAGGGTTTAATTCATGAAAGCGCAGCTCTCCCGTTCGCCATTTTGTCAAATTGATTGACAGATGACGATTCGTAAAAGAACCAACCCTTGTTTCCCTAAAAAGGATTGGTTATTTTACAAATCGTCATCTGTCAATCAATTTGACAATATGGCGGGCGGGAGAACTGCGCTTATCATCGCAGCGGGAAATAGGTAAAAATTCTGCAAAATATATACATATAAAAGATTTCATGAATTAAATCCTTGATAATTTTTAAAAGTCTATCCAATGCCATGGGGCACTATTAGTAAGTTGACATTTACTTTAAGTGAGCGTGTAATGCAATCCTCATGCTACTAATTGCATGAGAGAAGGGCCTGTCAATCACCTTGAGCAAACGAGTTCGAGTTGATTTCTCCCCACCAACGCTTCTTATATAGCGAGAAGCAGCCTCACATATGTGAACCTACCCTGCAAGGGCTCAGAAGCAGCTTACACTGCTTAGTACATGGAGCCCGTCTATATTTTTCACATTACTTGCATCATGTCCATGCATGGCTAGTGTAAGTGACCTTGGGTGTGGTGGAACCAGCAGTTACTGTTCACAAAACATGAAATAATGTGCATGTCAAACACTGAGGGCTCGATTACGAGTGGAGCTCTATTTATCACTCCCACTTATGCATTAATTCCGCTAGAAGTAAGCTTTTTGTGCTCAGATTACAAGTTAAAAGTAAAAAGTTTTTAATTGCGCGCTAACCTGACACATGCAAAAAGCCGAAATTTGAATATCACCACCGCATTGATGCATTCCCCAATAGACTTCAAGGGAGCGCAAAAAGTGGTAAAAAAAACCTAAAACCCTACTCGCGTGAAAACCCAATCACATTTTCTCAAGTGCGCTAACCCGACATGAAATATGAATATTTCCAATTCCAATGTTCTTCACTTGTAATACGAGTGCTTCTTCCGACGGGAGCCACGATAAATCTGATATCACTCGTGCAAAATAGTTAGCGCATCATATATTAGTGCTTTTGTGCATTAACATCACTTAAGCACAATCAATAGTACTTCTAATTCTGTGCTAATATTACAAGTCTATCCTATGGCGCACTAACATCTGCAAGTCAGATAGTGTAGGTGGGCAAAATCCCTCAAATAACAGACATCAAAGAGGCGTGCAGTTATATTCATGTGGGATATCGCTTGTGCGCTAAGATGAGGGTGCTCTTGCACATTCAGTGACATTCTTCATGTAGTTCTCTGCTATACTATTAATAATTACTTCAGGTCTTAAAAAGCACTACATTTTAAAGCGGTATGAGCCCACTAATAATACTCCCTGAACTATCCAGTAAAAGTTTTGGCTGCCGTAAGATGCTTAGTAATTGAAAACGTGTAACGTCTATAATAAGGTGGTCTCTCTGTATAGAACTAAAGATGTCTCCTAAAGCCTTTGAGGATCTTCTAGAGACGTGATTGGTTTTCACTTGTAGAGTAGCACCGAGTCACCTGTTTGAGTGCGATACACCCTCATTCACCGGAATTACGTTTTTGTTGCATTGTCTTTTCAATAAGTATGAAAATATGTGCATGCTTTGACCACAATGTATACGACAGTGGCGGTTCTAGAGCTGAAAGGAACAGTCTAGTTAAAATTAAACTTTCATGATTCAGATAGAGCATGTCATTTTAAGCAACTTTCTAATTTACTTCTATTATCAATTTTTCTTTGTTCTCTTGGGGCTCTATTTATCAAGGTCTGTCGGATCTGGTCCGACAGACCTCGCTGAATACGGCAAGCAATACGCTCACCGTATTCAGCATTGCCCCTGCAGCTCACAAGAGCTGCTGGTGCAGCACCACCCTCTGCAGACTCGCGGCCAATAGGTCGCCAGCAAGGGGGTGTCAATCAACCCGATCGTACTCGATCGGGTTGATTTCCGGCAATGTCTGTCCGCCTGCTCAGAGCAGGTGGACAGGTTATGGAGCAGCGGTCTTTGTGACCAGAAACCAGAAACACGGGGCATCAAGCTCCATTCGGAGCTTGATAAATATGCCCCTTGGTATCTTTATTTGAATGTAAGCTTCAAATGGGAGTTGGCCCATAATTATTTCTGATTGATGACTACATTTAGACACCTATCAGAAAGTGCTACCCAGGTGATGAACCAAAAATGGGCTGTCTCCTATGCTTACATTCTTGCTTTTTCAAATAAAGATACCAAGAGAACAAAGAAAAAATGTATAATAGGAGTAAATTAGAAAGTTGCTTAAAATGGAATGCCCTATCTGAATCATCAAACGTTAAGTTTGACTTGACTTTTCCTGTCAGCTCTAGAACCGCCACTGTTGTATACATTTTGGTCAAGGCATGCACGTATTTTCCTGAAAGTTTAAAGGGACACTGAACCAAGTTTTTTCTTTCGTGATTTAGATAGAGCATGCAATTTTAAGCAACTTTCTAATTTACTCCTATTATCAATTTTTCTTCATTCTCTTGCTATCTTAATTTGAAAAAGAAGGCATCTAAGCTTTTTTCTTGGTTCAGCACTCTGGACAGCAGTTTTTTATTGGTGGATGAATTTATCCATCAATCAGCAAGGACAACCCAGGTTGTTCACCAAAAATGGGCCGGCATCTAAACTTACATTCTTGCATTTCAAATAAAGATAACAAGAGAATAAAGAAAATTTGATAATTGGAGTAAATTAGAAAGTTGCTTAAAATTTCATGCTCAATCTGAATCACAAAAGAAAAAAATTGGGTACAGTGTCCCTTTAACTTTGACTAGATTAAGATTTGGGAGGGCAAACAAAGATGGTGAAAAAGACACAGAACATAAATAGAGCCGCTTGGCAGAACATGCAGTGCCCTTTGCAGTTTAAGGGGGCTGCTACATGTGTGTTTGGAGCAACCCAATAGAACCGCCACTGGGATACGAGTTGTAGAAAAATATGAGTGCACTCATGAGGTAGATGTTTTTAATCTAGCTGCGAGTTCTCCTCTTGTATTTCAAAATGGTTCTTGATGCGGTTTCCAAAATATTTGCTAAATGACAATCTACTTATGTTTAAAACATTTCAGCGTACATTTAAATAATAATAGCCATGCATGTTAAATCAGAAGTAAATTAAAGTCTGGTTTTTAATTATAGAATTTATGCTATTTCATTATTGTGCATTATCACTTTAACAGTGCCAGGGAGATTCTACAGTAAAACTAAAGACCTTGATGTGATACATTCCAACGCATTATTTCAAGCAGATGGTGAGGTGTGAGACGTAGCTTTTTTTTTCTCCATCGCGGAGCAAGATTATTATAATGATCCATGTTAGTAAATATGGTAGACATAGTTAGATGATAAATGTCAACTTTTCTGTTCTCTAACGTTAGGAAATGTCAGCAGTTGAGTCATTATAAAATGGTTTCGAGCGTGCTTTGTCATTTGTTCATGGTTTAAGCGTAAGAATCTGTGGAACTTGCAGCAAAGCATTTGTATGAAAAATCAAACTGAGGAGCAGGCTGCATTGTCACAACCATGCAGCTAATCTGAGAAACATTATTTTTCCTTTAAGCCGGGAGACATATGACAGTTGGGAGGGAGTTGAAATGTGAGTATCAATTACAGCTTAACTGCTTTTAAATTAGACAAGGGTATATTTTCAAAAATATGCTTTTCACAAATGAGATGTAGTGTGCGGTTTTAGATACAGCTAAGAAAACCTAGTTTTGCTTATATTTCAAAAATTGTAATACAACGCGAAAAATTATGACATATGTTACAGACCCCATTCAGTAGGCCAGTAAGCAGTTTAAATGTTACCTCTTAAAACAGGAAACAATAAGGAGAATGAGTGTGTACTTTACAGATTCCTCAATGGTTATGAGGTAAAACAAAAACAGTCTCATTGCTCAACCCATGATCTCCCACAATCCTTCAGGATCATAAGTCCATGTCAAAATAAGAGTCCTATGCTCTGACAACAGAGTGTTGCATTTTCATAGAATATTATTACAAGCACCATATAAACAAATACAATTAAACAAACATCTTTCAATATGAAATATGAAAATTGAATAAAACATTATACAATTGTTCACATATATTTTATGTGTCACATTCTCCCTGACAAAATAAAATGGCTCTAGCTACTAAAACATATATACACTCAGTCACAGTTTTATTTCCCGGAAATACAACTATCTTAACTTAATATACTGTCACTGTTGGAATGTATGGTGCCACATTGTATGAGTTGTGAGGTGTATGATATGAGAGTGGTGGCATATAATATTGTGTAGCCCATACAGGTAAGTGAGGAAAGGTATATACTGCTACACTGTGGAGCATGGTCTGTGGTTGTAGTGATGGCTGACCCAGTGTTTCATATGTAAACATTTGCTTTGGCTTTCTCTCTCTTACAGATTGTCTTGGTTCGATATTGTTTTCTATTGCCAGACTTTATTCTTCATCAGGCTGGGCACCTTCACTTTCACTATCTACACTAGCCCGGGTGGAAATGTTGGATTCAGGATCAGTTCATCTGGCAATTGGTTCTCTGTCAAACTGTTTCTCTCCCTTAGTGGGACTTGTACTTGATCTCTTTCTTTTTCTTTTCTCTCAGGTGCTGATGATGCTGTTTTGACAAGAGGATTCCCCTGACCCAGTTATGAACCTTGCCGGTAAGTATTTTCTCTTCTATGCTCTGTCCAACTCTAAGGGATTATCAACCAGTATCTTCCAGAGCTGTCCTTATTCGAAGAGGTCGAGTCACTGTGGTAAGAAGATTCTCTAATCTCTGTTGCCTTTTCTCTGTTTTGCAGGTTTCAGTGGACGTGGTGGTGTCTCCACAGGCAAGTCGTTCACTAATAAAAGTAAGTTTCGGTGTAGGGTTCTGGTCCCTCTTTTGTTCCCATTCTCAGGACTCACCACATATACAGGATTGTCTGCTACCTGCTCTTTCACCACATAAATGATCTTCTCCCAATACGGCCTGAGTTTTCCTGGGCCTCCTCGCTCACTCAAGTTTCTAACAAGGACTCTGTCTCCAGGCTTTAGAATCACACCTTTGACTTTTAGGTCATACTCAGCTTTGCCTTGTGCATTTGCTTGCCTTCTGTTTTCACTTGCTTTTTGATATGCCTCGGCCATCTTTCCAGCCCAATGGTCTGCAAATCCTTTGTGAGTCACCCCCTCATCCTCTTCAATCAGCCCAAATATCAGGTCAACAGGGAGGCGAGGATGGCGTCCAAATAGTAAATAGAATGGGGAGTACCCAGTGGACTCATGGCGTGTGCAGTTATATGCATGTATGATCTGAGGAAGGTGATCTTTCCATCTTGCCTTTTCTTTGTCAGCCAGGGTCCGGAGCATTTGGAGGAGAGTCTGGTTGAATCTCTCAGCTGGGTTACTTTGAGGGTGATAAGGAGATGTTCTCGAATGGCGTATTCCAGCAAGTTGCAAGCTCATTTTCAAATTCCCTGCCTTGGTCATGATGTAGCTTTCCAGGGTAGCCAAACCGGGGGATGTAGTAATTGAAAAGACGCTCAGCTGCTGTATGGCCAGACTTATTTTTTGTTGGATAAGCTTGAGCAAATCTAGTAAAGTGATCTACGACCACTAGTATATACTCATACCCACCACAGCTTGACTCTAAGTACAGGTAGTCAATGCAAACAAGTTCTAGAGGTGAGCTGGATGTTATTCTTCCCATAGGTGTTCTGACATGGGTTACTGGTTTCTTTTGCTTGATGTAGGGACACTTCTTTGTGACATACTCCTCTACTTCCTTTTTCATAAATGGCCAGTAGAATCTTTGTCTCATCAGATGAAGTACCCGTTCTGTGCCCACATGCCTCATCTTGTCATGCAAGTACTCCAAAGAAAGTTGTTTATACTGAGCTGAGATAACAAGCTGTTTGTTTGAGCTGTTTTCCTATAGAGACATTCATCCTCTAGAATTAGCTTGTTCCATTCATGCAAGAGTTTCTTGGCAGCTCCAGTCACTGTTTTTTTTAGACTCTCATCTGGTGCCTTGACATCCTCTTTCATCTTCAATATCTTGGAGATCACTGGATCCTCCGCTTTGGAGAGTTTGTCTTTACTTATCCTTGGCAAAAATGAATTGTGGGATGATTGGCCAGTTTTCATGGTGGACATACTGAGTGCTGCAATCCAAGCCACATATTTCCTTTTGGCGGCACAAGCTCCGTCCCAGACTGCTTGCACCACTTCACCATCCTTCTTTCTGATGCAGACTACTGGTGCAGAATAAGGGGAATCGGACTTCACAATCCACCCTTTTGCCAGATGATCTTTAATATAGTCCTTGACTTCTTGGAAGAAAGGCTTAGGTACCGAAGAGTATGACCGCTGCACTGGTATGTCATCTTTGAGATTAATTGACATTTGCAAGCTCGGGATGCAACCAAGGTCACTCTTATCACGAGAAAAGGCCATAGACTCTTCATACAGCATCTTTCTTACTACCTCCTGTTGTTTCCCACTCAATTGTCTGAGGTCTACAGGTGGGTGCCACAGTGTCAAGGTCTTGAGTAACTAAAGTAGTCACACCCTGGGCCCTTACACCAGACTTCATGTCTTCTGGTTGCTCTGCCTCCAGTACTTTTTCAATTGGCTGAATATAACAAGAATTGTATTACCAGGCAATGTTACATCACACGTGGAGTTGTTTCCGATTGGGACAAAAACATAAGGGCTTTGCTGGTTCTGGACTTCTAGGAGCCCCTCCCCTATATCCATATTTCCCAAATATAAATTGTTTTGTTATGGTTCAAACAGTGCGACTGGGGCAGGTTGATCCATAGTGGGTACATTTTACCGATGTTACTCGGCCTGCTGGAATGACAATGCCTCTCTTTACTTTCAAACGTCCCCACTGTTCGTTAAGCTCAGGAGTTTGGACAAAGTTTACAAGTGTTTGAGCTTTCTCATTTGACACAGAGATAGCTCCAGATAGCAGGGAGACTTTGGTACAAGGCCATCGGGTTGCCCCTGAATTAATTCTTCCACTATGTTGAACCAAAGCAGTGGTCTTTCAATTGGCAGATGACTTATTAAGAAGGGAACATTGATAGAGAGATTAGGGTCATCGTTTCCTTTTAAATTAACAGTGATAACAGCCCATCCATCAGCATACACTTCCAACTTCTCTGTAGGTCCCATGAGTTCAGAAAGAGGTCTTATGTCCACAGCCGGTAAATATTTATCTTTCCAAGCACGATCAATAATACTGTCTTGAGCTCCAGTGTCAAGCAGAGCACTTACTGCAAGACCGTTGAGGTTACACTGAGTCAAAGCCTTCCTTCCTATTAAGTTGACAATAGCCTCATTCTTTGTCCTAGGGGCAGAGAGAATGGAAGTCTGATAATGTTCTTACTTGTCATTGGAAGTTTTGAATGTCGTACAATGAAATGTTTTTGTGTTTTTGCTTTTCACAGGATCAGATTCAACCTCTGGACTTTCATCATTTGAACTTTGGGACAAGGAGGGCTTGGTCACTGGTTATCCCATTGCAGTGACCATTTTCCGTTTCCCTGCAGGTTGCGTTTCTGGAGGCATCCCCTAGCCAGGTGCCCCTCTTTACCACACTGAAATCAGTGAGTACAGTTTTGCAGATCAGTTTCAACACACTTTAAGCAACCACAGGGTTTTGTCCCTTTCTGTAGAGGTGGCCGGCTCACGCCATGCTGACAGGTATGCTCAAGCTGTGCTTGTTGTGATGAGTTTCTCATGGAATCTACCATTTTTGTTTGATTGGATCATTCTTATTTTCTTGCTCATGGGTTTCTTTCACATCTCCCACAGGTTCACTTTTAAGCTTGGTACAACTTGCAATGTTTGGCTTAGTACGAATTACAGGACCCAGCCTTCGGACCCTCTCATTCTTATCGCTGGTGATTTTTGTTACATTGTTGTGGTTGGAGAGTAGGGGTTTTAACTCACTATGAATGTCTTTATATTTGTGTCCTAGGCCCTGGTAAATGGTGTGAAGGAAAACATCCTGAATAGTTGCCGAGCTGTATCTCACTTCAGTGTCAGCCTGTTTTGCAGCAAAGATGATTTTCTGTTTGAGACCTATTACTCGATACAGGAACTGCTGAGGCGTTTCATTCTACTTTTGTTTTGCACACATTAATTCCTGGAATAACTCTGTGCTATTTTTGTCTCCTAGATGTGACCTAAGAAACCCTTTGAGTTCCTCAACTGTCACGTCTTCCTTATTCAGCAACATGTCCTTGAAACTGCATGCTTTTATTATCCGTAGAGTCCCCCTGACTAATTCAGTATCACTAAAAAAATTCTTTGATTCCATCTTCAATTTGTCTGCACACACTAGTGTATGTGATGTCAGATGTGCAGTCGCCAATTTGTCCTCTTTGTATTTTAAACTTGCGATGCTGGAGATAGGAAAGGTCCCTTAGGGAGACTACCTTCTCTGACGGCAACTGCATGGACCATTCAGGATGGTTGCTAAACTGTGTGTTATTATGATTGTGCATTTGTTGTGATACTGTTGTCAAGGGTTGTGTCAAAGTGGGGTTTTGTAAGGATGCTACAAGATAATAATGGGTTACATTCTGTTTAGTATCTGGGTTTACATTTACTACACTAACCCCTTTGTCAGCTATAGCTGCAGATGATGTTGCATGAACAATGTCTGTAGTAAAGATATGATCAGTAGTATTGGATGTATGTGCTGTGCTTGAAGTTTGTACACCAACATTACTCTCATTACCATCATTCTGTTGGTGAACAGGTGCAGCCATAGTACGAATATGTTCAACAGAGTCAACAATGTCTCCCAAATTCAACAGTTTAGTCATACCTCTGTCCTCTAATAAGTCTGTACTATACATGAAGGCATTAATGTATTCAAAACAGCCCTCTTTGTCTCCAACATCTAGTTCTGAAATGTCCCTGTCCGGCACTGGATATATGCTCTGGGCTATCTAAAACAGTTCATCAGAGGAAAAGGCGAGAAGTTTCTTTCTGATGTCTCACACCAGACTCTTCCGTACTTTATCCGACATAACGACCCTTCTCACGATCCTCACATCACTGTCACCAGCCAGCCAGGCCACTCCTTTAACAAACGATTTTTCTTGAATACAGCCCCTGCATTCATACTTTGTTGGTCTCGAAGATCATAATTTTGTGAACCGGTGTTCTGCAATCAATCAAGCGCCGAACCCAGGACGAGCCCCCAAGAATCTGCTACAGACCACATTCAGGAGGCCAGTAAGCAGATTAAATGTTACCTGTTAAAACAGTAAATAATAAGGAGAATGGGTGTGTACTTCACAGAATCCTCAATGGTTATGAGGTAAAACAAAAACAGTCTCATTTCTCCACCATGTCAAAATAAGAGTACCATGCTCTCACAACAGTGTTGCATTTTCATAGAAAATTATTACAAGCATCATATAAAACAAATACAATTAAACAAACATCTTTCAATATGAAACATGAAAATTGCATAAAACATTATACAATTGTGCACATATATTTTATGTGTCACATTCTCTCTGACAAAATAAAATGGCTCCAGCTACTAAAACATATATACACTCAGTCACAGTTTTATTACCCTGAAATACAACTTTCTTAACTTAATATACTGTCACTGTTTGAATGTATGGTGCCACATTGTATGGGTTGTGAGGTGTATGATATGAGAGTGGTGGCATATAATATTGTGTAGCCCATACAGGTAAGTGAGGAAAGGTATATGCTGCTACACTGTAGAGCATGGTCTGTGGTTGTAGTGATGGCTGACCCAGTGTTTCATATGTAAACATTTGCTTTGGCTTTCTCTCTCTTACGGATCTTTCAATATGAAACATGAAAATTGCATAAAACATTATACAATTGTGCACATGTATTTTATGTGTCACACATACATATTTTTTTTATGTGTGTGTGTCTATGGGTTGGTGACAGTGTGTATTTATGAGTAAGTGAATTTATATTTGTTTGTCAGTGGTGGAGCAATGTTGTTCTAGGCCCCCAGCAAACTTTTTTCCAGCTGCAACCCCCTTGCTGCCAGAGCTGCAGTGGAGCAGCCTTTCAAGATTCGCTGTGCACACAGGTTGCTCCATGGAGCCCCCCCGCTGCCTGTACTGCAACAGTGCGGCCTTGCAAGATGTGCTGTGCGCACAGGTCGCTCTATGGCCTCCCTCTGCCTAAGTACGCATGCATGTGTGTATGTGTTTGTACTTGTGTGTATATGTGTACATGCACAAGTGTGTTTGCGTGTGTAGGTGTTATGCATGTGTTTGTGTGTACACAAGTGTGTTTCTGTGTGTATGTGCATACATGTGTGTATAGGTTTGTGTGTATGTGTCTATGGGTATGTTCATGCATGTGTGTGTGTATATATATATATATGTGTGTTATTAATGTGTATCTATGTGTCTATGTGTGTGTGGGTATGTTCATGCATGTTTGTATATACAGTATATATATATATATATATATATATATATATATATATATATGCGTTTTTAGTGTATGTCTATGTGTGTTTGTATCTGTGTGTGTGTCTATGTGTGCATGCATGTGTGTGTGTTGGTGAGTATAGGTGTTACATGTGTGCATGCGTACATTTGTGTGTTTGTATAGGTCTGCAGGAGAGTAAATGTTTACATCCTAGCTTGGCCATTGGTCTGGGCCTAAGCTAATGACAGAGCGATTGAGATTCATGGCCATTGAAAAGCGAGTGACGTCCCAGGTGTGGGCCTAGGGGTGCTCCTCCGAGAAGGCAGAGCTTGGGTGAAGGTCTCTGTCTTTAGTGGCTTGGTAGCTAAAATTTGCCAATGCAACCAAGCCCTGGCCCCGACCAGCATATGTTTGAAGTAGAGAATGGCTCCTCCCACTCTCTACGTAGGCTGCATTGCGCGCTCTTGAGCTCTATCTTCTTGAAAAAACTGAAATAGAATAACTTTGAATGTAAATTAATACTTACTTTTACAAGAATAAAGTATCACTTAGAACCTCTGCAATAAGATGCTGGTTTCAAAATGACTCTGTGTCACTAATGACGTTGGATAATAATCAAAGTGCGCATGTGTGGTTTGTCTTCATGGACCTGGCTATGTGACGGAAATTGGCGCATGCACATCTCAAAACTATGGGGTTTTTTTACTTACAGAGGCCATGTGGGTAACGATTTCATTGGCTAAAGGTGAAAACATCAGGGGGAAAAAAAGAGAAGCTTATCGTTGCATAGCGTGAGGCAGTGGGACTGCGGGTATATTTGAAAAAGTTTAAAATGGATAACATTTAAAATAGGGATTAAAATATAGAAATGATGAATGAAAGTTCTTTTTATTTTAAACGATTGTTTAAAAGCTTGTTTGTACTGATCCTAAATTTACAATCACTTGAAGTCCAGATGCATGATCACTGTTTAGTCAATTTTAAGGCCACATGAATAATGTTCAAAAGCAACTATTTGGAAATATTTTCCATATAAATAGTTTTATGCTAAATCTGTGGATATAAATGCCATTTTAACCATCTGTTTACATTAGTTATTTATAAAATGTCTAAATATCAAACTGCAGGCAGACAAGTTCTCAAGTAGAGAAAATGTCTGTCTACAACTGCTACTTGTGATGCCGCATCGCTTGGAAAATGTAGGATTGGGCAAGAACTCTCTCAAAGAATCGTGTCAATCACACAAAAACTTGCTTCTTTGATGTAATTTGTCTCCACTATCTCAGAGGAACTAACGTTTGTGAGCCTGCGCCTCAAAGTCTCAGAAGCTATGAATGCACCTTGATAAATATTCCCATAAGGCTGAGCTTACATTGCTAATGTAAAAACTGAGGGCTAGATTACAAGTGGAGCTCTTTTTATAGCTCCCGCTTGAGCGCTAACTGTGCTAGAAGTTTTGGATTTTTGCACTCGTCAGGTTGCACAGGTATTATGAATTGAAAGTAAACTGTTTTCACTCTTGCGCTAACCCTACAAGCGCAAAAAGCTAAACTTAGTATATTGTGTGTGCGCTCACGTATACCCCATAGAAGCCAATGGAGCAAAAAAAACACCCTACTTGCGTGCAAACCCGATTGCTTATTCTCATGTGCGCTAATCTAACATGAAAATATGAATATTTCCCATTCCATTATTATTCACATGTGTTTTGTTTTATCATAAATATATATAAACACATTTAATGCAAATATTTTATGTTTAATACTAGATAACGAATCTGTTTAATACTAGATACCGCATTTGGTAGAATCCTATACGTATACTGAATTAGACAGTCATTGTTTTACAGTATACATCTAACGTTTATATGGATATTGTATCAGATAGTCATTGTTTTATTTTATGTTATACAACTAACGTAGTCTAGGATCTAGCGCATACATTTCCAGCTGTTTTGTAGATTACATTCTTTTTTCCTTTTCATTGCTGCAGTGCTTTCATGTCTGACCCTACATTAGAACCCATGCTAGAAAGTATATCTTTAAGCTTTTGGAATAATTCCCATAGAGATAATAGATCTAGGGATTTAAACTTACTGGATTCTAACATAGAAGGTAATGTTACCCCTGAGAATGATCCTGAAGATCTGTTTAAAACGTTAGAAAAACTCTTGTGCCAAGATGCTAAAGACTGGCAGGACCTAATTCTGCTAGAAAAATGATTTCCCCATAGGAATCAACAGGGAGAGCCGGCTGAAAAAAAACCTAACACCTGCAAAAAAGCAGCGTTTAGCTCCTAACGCAGCCCCTTGATTCCTATGGGGAAAATACATTTATGTCTACACCTAACACCCTAACATGAACCCCGAGTCTAAACACCCCTAATCTTACACTTACTAACCCCTAATCCAGTGTTTTTCAACCAGTGTGCCGTGGCACACTAGTGTGCTGTGAGAGATCCTCAGGTGTGCCACGGCAGACTGACAACAGTGTGACATATTTTTTAAACTTTGCTTGTTTTTTACTCCCAGTGCAGGGGTAGTTTGTAGGAGGCAAGGCATAACAGCACAATACATAGAGTATGTGTGTGTTTGTGTGTATGTGTATATATATATATATGCTATATTAGGCTACAATGTGTGATTCTTTTAAAATTTTGGGATGGTGGTGTGCCACAGGATTTTTTAATGTAAAAAAGTGTGCCACGGCAAAAAAAAGGTTAAAAATCACTGCCCTAATCTACCGCCCCCAACATCGCCGACACCTACATTATATTGATTAACTCCTAGTCTGCCGCTCCGGACATCGCCGCCACCTACATTATACTTATGAACCCCTAATATGCTGCCCCCAACATCGCCACCACCTACATTATATTTATTAACCCCTAATCCACCGCCCCCAATGTCCCTGAAACCTACCTACACTTCTTAACCCCTAATCTGATCCAATCAGCCAATAGGATTGAGCTGGCATTCTATTGGCTGTTCCAATTCTATCAATCGGAATTGAAGGGACGCCATCTTGGATGACGTCACTTAAAGGAACCGTCATTTAATAAGAAGACTTCAATGGAAGAGGATGCTCCGTGCCGGATGTCTTGAAGATGGACCCTCTCCGCGCCGGATGGATGAAGATAGAGGATGCCGTCTGGATGAAGACTTCTGCCCGTCTGGAGGACCACTTCGCCCGGCTTGGATGAAGACTTCTCCCAGCTTCGTTGAGGACTTCGGCCCGGTTGGGTGAAGACTTCTCCCGGTAAGGTGATCTTCAAGGGGCTAGTGTTAGGTTTTTTTAAGGGGGTATTGGGTGGGTTTTAGAGTAGGGTTGGTTGTGTGGGTGGTGGGTTTTAATGTTGGGGGGGGGATTTGTATTTTTTTACAGGTAAAAGAGCTGATTACTTTGGGGCAATGCCCCATAAAAGGCCCTTTTAAGGGCTGTTTGTAATTTAGTGTAGGGTAGGGCTTTTTTATTTTGGGGGGCTTTTTTATTTTGTTAGGGGGATTAGATTAGGTGTAATTAGTTTAAAAATCTTGTAATTTGTTTATTATTTTCTGTAATTTAGTGTTGGTTTTTTTTGTACTTTAGATCATTTTATTTAATTGAATTGTATTTAATTTAGGGAATTAATTTAATTATAGTGTAGTGTTAGGTGTAATTGTAACTTAGGTTAGGTTTATTATACAGGTAAATTTGTCATTATTTTAACTAGGTAGTTATTAAATAGTTAATAACTATTTAATAACTATTCTACCTAGTTAAAATAAATACAAACTTGCCTGTAAAATAAAAATAAACCCAAAGCTAACTACAATGTAACTATTAGCTATATTGTAGCTAGTTTAGGGTTTATTTTATAGGTAAGTATTTAGTTTTAAATAGGAATAATTTAGTTGATGATAGTTATTTTTATTTAGATTTATTTAAATTGTATTTAAGTTAGGGGGTGTTAGGGTTAGACTTAGATTTAGGGGTTAATAACTTTAATATAGTAGCAGCGGCATTGGGGGTGGCAGATTAGGGGTTAATACATGTAGGTAGGTTGTGGCGATGTTAGGAATGGCAGATTAGAGGTTAATAAAATGTAACTAGTGTTTGCGAGACGGGAGGGCGGCGGTTTAGGGGTTAATATATTTATTATAGTGTTTGCCATGTCCGGTTCTGCAGATTAGGGGTTAAAACATTTATTATAGTGTTTGCGATGTGGGAGGGCCTCAGTTTAGGGGTTAATAGGTAGTTTATGGGCGTTAGTGTACTTTTTAGCACTTTCGTTAAGAGTTTTATGCTACGGCGTTGTAGTGTAAAATTCTTAACTACTGACTTTTAAATGCGGTACCAGTCTTGACAGGAGAGAGTGTACTGCTCACTTTTTGTCAGACTCATAATACCGGCGCTATGCAAGTCCCATTGAAAAAATAGGATATGCAATTGACGTAAGTGGATTTGCGGTATTTCCAAGTCAAAAAAGTGAGCGGTACACCTGTACCTGCAAGACTCGTAATACCAGCGGGCGTTAAAAAGCAGCGTTGGGACTGGCCAACGCTGCTTTTTAAGCCTAACTCAAGACTCGTAAGCTTATTCCTAGAGGTTTAAGATTGTTTAAGAAACCTGCTTTTGATATAGATGAGGTTGAATTTGCCATTGAGTAGGAAACTGCAATACAAGAATGTTCCAATAATTTCATTCAAATTTTAATCAAATATAGAGAGCATAGACTGGAGAAATTGAAAACAGAATTAGATAAAGTAGTGACCAATATACAACCGTATAAAAATATTGAGAATTGGCTAAATCGTAACAAAAGTATCCAATCTAGAGTGAGCCAGTTAGCCAAAGAATTACAGATTAACAAGCAAAAAAAGATAATGAGGGATATCAATGACTATAAAGATAATAAGGTTTATACCTATAAAAAGCAAACTTCCGAATATAAACTTACTACTAAGAATAATGAAAATACATCCAATTTTGGTTAAGTCCGCATATCAGGGGCCGGAGCTAAAAACTGTCAGTGAGTATGCTGATCATAAAAGGCATCACACAACATTACTCAAAAGCAAAACATAATTATTACAACAAGAATACCAGTTCTGAACATCACTACAACAATAGAGGGAAATATGAGGGGAATATAGGAAGACAAAACCATCCGAATCTTACATCATATGCGCATAATACATACCCGAGAGAATGTCACCCACAATACAGATCAAATACTTCTAATCAACACCCCCTATGGAGAAGGAAAAATAGCATAAGGGATAATGAAGATGAAAGTTACAACATACAATCACATATACCAGTTAAGAACAGATTTGAACCCCTAACTAGTAATCCTAACCCCCACAATTCCCATCTCCATATTTCATCTGTATACTAAGCTCGAGGAGAGGTGCTAGACCAAAAGAAGCAAATGAGAATCATTTTTAGGGGTACAAACATGGCCAAGAGACACCATACAGGGACCAGAACAAGACAGGTCAAGACAAAGAAAAAGGTCATTAGAAAGAGAAGAAGAGGAACTAGAGCAGGAAAACACATACAGGCTAGCAGGGAGAATAAGAAGAGAGTAACTCAAACTAAAAAGGGGTGCGTTAGCTACGCTGGCTTTTTTTCCCCCGCACCTTTTAAATACCGCTGGTATTTAGAGTTCACAGAAGGGCTGCGTTAGGCTCCAAAAAAGGGAGCGTATAGCATATTTAACGCCACTGCAACTCTCGATACCAGCGGTGCTTACGGACGCGGCCAGCTTCAAAAATGTGCTCGTGCACGATTCCCCCCATAGGAAACAATGGGGCTGTTTGAGCTGAAAAAAAACCTAACACCTGCAAAAAAGCAGCGTTCAGCTCCTAACGCAGCCCCATTGTTTCCTATGGGGAAACACTTCCTAAGTCTAAGTGTAAGGAGAGAACAGAAGAGCGCAGACATGATTCAAGTGTAGATTTCCAACTTTAATTATAGCCACACGCTATGTATATACTCACAAGATATACGATTTGTATAGGCACATATAACAAAATTGTTCCCCTTCGTAGTCAATAGTTCATGAGGATTAACAATAGAAAGTCTGTATTTGCAAAATATACTGACCCTTTCATACGGGGATACAAGCGGCGACCCTCAGCACTTCCGTGTAAGGTTTTCCTACCAGTGATATGCGCGTACCACGTGATACCGGAACTCCTACGGCGGCTTCCCAGGGTCAAAATAACAAAGTAGCTACTGTCTTCCTAAGTCTGCACCTAACACCCTAACATGAACCCCGAGTCTAAACACCCCTAACCTTACACTTAGTAACCCCTAATCTGCCGCTCCCGCTATCACTGACCCCTGCATATTATTATTAACCCCTAATCTGCCGCTCCGTACACCGCCGCAACCTATGTTATCCCTATGAACCCCTAATCTGCTGCCCCTAACACCGCCGACCCCTATATTATATTTATTAACCCCTAATCTGCCGCCCCCGCTATCGCTGACCCCTGCATATTATTATTAACCCCTAATCTGCCGCTCCGTACACCGCCGCAACCTACGTTATCCCTATGTACCCCTAATCTGCTGCCCCTAACACCGCCGACCCCTATATTATATTTTTTAACCCCTAATCTGCCGCCCCCAACGTCGCCTCCACCTACCTACAATAATTAACCCCTAATCATCCGACCGGACCGATCCAATCAGCCAATCAGATTGAGCTTGCATTCTATTGGCTGTTCCAATCAGCCAATAGAATGCGAGCTCAATCTGATTGGCTGATTGGATCAGCCAATCGGATTGAACTTGAATCTGATTGGCTGATTCAATCAGCCAATCAGATTTTTCCTACCTTAATTCCGATTGGCTGATAGAATCCTATCAGCCAATCGGAATTGAAGGGACGCCATCTTGGATGACGTCCCTTAAAGGAGCATTCATTCATCGGTAGTCCGTCGGTAAAGAAGGATGTTCCGCGTCGGCGGGATGAAGATTGAAGACCCCGCTTGGAAGATGACATCGCACGGATAGAAGACTTCTTCAGCGCCTCTTGGAAGATGACATCGCCCGGATGGAAGACTTCTTCAGCGCCGACTGGAGGATCACTTCATCGGATGGAAGATTTCTTCAGCGCCCCTTGGAGGATAGCTTCTGCCGCTCCGGATGTCCACTTCGGTTCCATCGCTGCTCGGCTGAGTGAAGACGACTCAAAGTAGGATGATCTTCAGGGGATTAGTGTTAGGTTATTTTAAGGGGGGTTTGGGTTAGATTAGGGGTATGTGGGTGGTGGGTTTTAATGTTGGGGGGGTTGTATTTTTCTTTTACAGGCAAAAGAGCTGAATTCTTTGGGGCATGCCCCACAAAGGGCCCTTTTAAGGGCTGGTAAGGTAAAAGAGCTTTGAACTTTTTTAATTTAGAATAGAGTAGGGCATTTTTTTATTTTGGGGGGCTTTGTTATTTTATTAGGGGGCTTAGAGTAGGTGTAATTAGTTTAAAATTGTAATATTTTTCTAATGTTTGTAAATATTTTTTTATTTTTTGTAACTTAGTTCTTTTTTATTTTTTGTACTTAAGTTAGTTTATTTAATTGTATTTATTTGTAGGTATTGTATTTAATTAATTTATTGATAGTGTAGTGTTAGGTTTAATTGTAACTTAGGTTAGGATTTATTTTACAGGTAATTTTGTAATTATTTTAACTAGGTAGCTATTAAATAGTAAATAACTATTTAATAGCTATTGTACCTGGTTAAAATAAATACAAAGTTGCCTGTAAAATAAATATTAATCCTAAAATAGCTACAATATAATTATAATTTATATTGTAGCTATATTAGGATTTATTTTACAGGTAAGTATTTAGCTTTAAATAGGAATAATTTATTTAATAAGAGTTAATTTATTTCGTTAGATTTAAATTATATTTAAGTTAGGGGGTGTTAGGGTTAGACTTAGCTTTAGGGGTTAATACATTTATTATAGTAGCGGTGAGGTCCGGTCGGCAGATTAGGGGTTAATTATTGTAGGTTGGTGGAGGCGACGTTGGGGGCGGCAGATTAGGGGTTAATAAATATAATATAGGGGTCGGCTGTGTTAGGGGCAGCAGATTAGGGGTACATAGGTATAATGTAGGTTGCGGCGGTGTACGGAGCGGCAGATTAGGGGTTAAAAAAATGCAGGTGTCAGCGATAGCGGGGGCAGCAGATTAGGGGTTAATAAATATTTTGTAGGTGTCGGCGGTATTAGGGGCAGCAGATTAGGGGTACATAGGGATAACATAGGTTGCGGCGGTGTACGGAGCGGCAGATTAGGGGTTAATAATAATATGCAGGTGTCAGCGATAGCGGGGGCAGCAGATTAGGGGTTAATAAATATAATATAGGGGTCAGCGGTGTTAGGGGCAGCAGATTAGGGGTACATAGGGATAACGTAGGTTGCGGCGGTGTATGGAGCGGCAGATTAGGGGTTAATAATAATATGCAGGTGTCAGCGATAGCGGGGGCAGCAGATTAGGGGTTAATAAATATAATATAGGGGTCGGCGGTGTTAGGGGCAGCAGATTAGGGGTACATAGGGATAACGTAGGTTGCGGCGGTGTACGGAGCGGCAGATTAGGGGTTAAAAAATTTTAATAGAGTGGCGGCGATGTTGGGGGACCTCGGTTTAGGGGTACATAGGTAGTTTATGGTTGTTAGTGTACTTTAGAGCACAGTAGTTAAGAGCTTTATAAACCGGCGTTAGCCCAGAAAGCTCTTAACTGCTGACTTTTTTCTGTGGCTGGAGTTTTGTCGTTAGATTTCTAACGCTCACTTCAGCCATGACTCTAAATACCGGCGTTAGAAAGATCCCATTGAAAAGATAGGATACGCAAATGGCGTAGGGGGATCTGCGGTATGGAAAAGTCACGGCTGCAAAGTGAGCGTTAGACCCTTTCCTGACTGACTCTAAATACCAGCGGTAGCCCAAAACCAGCGTTAGGAGCCTCTAACGCTGGTTTTGACGGCTACCGAGAGATAGAAGTATTGGCGCTTACAGCTAGGATAGATCTAAAATATATAAATTTGAATAAAAAGTAAATATATAAATATATTAAAATAGTAAATAATATGTCTCTAAGTATCTAAGTATGTCTGTATATAATGACAAGCACTATTGTAAAATTCCAAGAAAATTTATTAGAAATACAATGTCTAAAATGTCAGGCATATACACAGTATGAAATAAGTGGGAAAGGATATGCAGGGCAGTGGAACCTAACTCTAAGGACTAGCTCAAACAAGCAGATTACAGTAGAGAGGTACAATGTCAAGCAGAGCAGTTCCCTAGTTCTAATTAATAAGCAAAAAATACATATGTAAAATCGACGATAAATAAGCTAAAATAGCACTCAAAGGTGTGTATAAGTATAACACTCAAACAGTAAAATCTGGACGTCCAGTTTATACAGCTAGAACAAGTAATAGATAAATAGATAAAAAATATAAAAAATATAAAAAATATAGGGATATATGGAAAAGCCTGTATAGAATCAGTGCACTTAGTCTTTTCTCTATGCAGCGTAGGTTTTTGTATACCACCAATAGTATCTAATACACTATGCTCTCAAATGTAGTTGATCTTGCTCATTGAGTATTGGATCAAACTTTTGCACATTTGAGAGTGGTACCTTGTATTGCGTTAGTAGGAATATAGAAGGCGGCTGTCTGTAGTGGAGTATATTGGTCCTTTTGATTTTGTCCAGTACACAGGCGGTGTCCTATACCCGCCTCTTGGGAGTTACAGGAGCGGTGTCACTGGTAACCAGCTTGGGCTTTGCTGGCGTCCTCTGTTTCCACACGGCAAATCACGTGACTCTGTGTCGGTCGTCAGGTAGCGTGTAGTCGTGTCAGCTGACTTCGCTGGTGTCCGCGTACTCTCTGCTTTCAGTGAAAGCTGGGCCGGTCTTTCTGGGATCTGTGTATCAGAAATCTTCCTTCCTGGTTTACGGCTGCAGGCAAACTCTTTCCATAAGAGAAGTGGCAGCAATAAAAAATGACAGCAATCCTCTTATATTATGCAAATAGAGGGTGAGATCTAAAGTGTCTCAAAGGTGGATGGTAGTTTAACAACTTCAACACGTTTCTCCCCTTCCTGGGGCTTTTTCAAGAAGTGTTAACCTGTCTTCTAAAGCTTCTTAATAAACACCTTATAGGTGTTTCATTGGTCAAATAATCTGTGGGTGTGTGTTTCAATTGTTGAATGACCTTTAAGGTGGTAATTTTTCATTCTAGGCTGTAGTATATAGTTCAGTGTCTTTAGGATATTTAAGGTGGTATCCTTTAAAATTCAGCAGTTTGGCAGTAAAAGTATACACATATTAAACAGCATTCTCCATATAAGAGATAAACATAATAAGGTAAAAAATAAAAAATACACATAATAAGATAAAAAATACATTAGAAAGGTCTTTATTAGAGGATTACTCAGTTCAGAAAAATTATATATATATATACTGAATGTGGAGCATATTGGCATTTTTAATCATACATGAAGGGGCGTAAATCCAGTTCTGAGTTAAGACCTAGAGGGTATAAAGTTTTCATATTGTATATTTGCTCAGCCTCTCTTTTGAGTAATTTAGTCTCATAATTTCCCCCTCTCCAGTCACGTTTAACTTTCATTATTCCCCAGAAAGAGAAATCTTTAAGTCTATTATTATGGACATTCCTAAAATGGCTATAAAGGTGTGTGTCCATCTTTCCCTTTTCTATTATGCATAGGTGTTCCCTTATTCTTTCCCTTAGTGTTTGACAGCTACCGCCAAACTCTAAATCTAGCCGCCTGAATTAGAACCTAACGATATTAGCCTGTTACAGAAAGGTTTAAAGAACAAGGGGATATGGGAACGCGCTGTACAAAACAGCATATGAGAGGTAAAGAACTATATAAGGAATGTGGATTACACAAGAGTATAATAAAAAAAATTATATTTGTATATAATTGTATTACAATAAGCGATGCCGGCATCTGATACAAAGTAAAATAGTACAATTAAAATAGGATAAGAATCAACATAAATTATAAAACATCAGTGTGTAGTGCTGTAAGTAACTATAAAAATAATAATATGTTGCAAAGTAACACAATGTTAAAATTGAAACAGAGTCAATGTTACCGTCCTTTCACAATCAGGTCAGTGATTAGAGTGTCTGATCCAGCTGTTTATATGAATGCAGGTAAGACTTGGAAAATTCCCTCTGCGTTGTTTTTAAAACAGCGAAAAGCTTGCAGAATCTTCTGGCTTGTATCCAATGACTGTGAGTTAAATTTCAAAGACACATTCACAGCCGTATTTGCGGGATGTCCCATGCAGTGGACCGGTTCCGGTCAGGAGGTCAAAGTGCAGGAGTAATGATAAGCAACGACAGACTTCGTTTCTTTGAAGTAAAAATTAATCAGACTGCTTTTAACAAATATGGGTCATGGGTGGGAATTACGCATATAGAGTCAATTCATATATTAAAGAGGCTCAATGCACCACACCTACCGCATATGTAAGTCAAGCAGTTGTATTGCAAGTGAAGTTTGTAACAGCGTCCATATTATTCAGATTCCAGTGCTGGACAGAAGAATGATGGTAAATCTACGACGTATTTTTGTAAAAATAAGTCAACATATTGTGAGACATTGGATGAAATGGATTCAATCCCTGAAATTATGGGGCGGCCTGGAGGGTTTGTGGGATTTTTATGGATTTTTGGGAGAAAATAAAAGGTAGGATATTTAGGATGGGTTACAGATAGAAAATCAAATTCGGAATTGCTTATAATTCCTTTAGTTTTGGCCTCTTTTAAAATACTACTCAATTCTTGTTCTTGTTTACTCAGGGGATTCATTTTGAGTCTTTTGTATGTTGATGTGTCGTGTAGAAGTCTGTTTGATTCCTCTATATAATAACTGGTGTCCATTATTACAATGCCCCCCCCCCTTTGTCAGCTGGTTTTACTGTTATATCTTTATTATTTTTCAGATTATTTATAACTGTAATTTCTCCTTTACTGAGATTATTTTTGAAATATTTGTTTTCGTTTATTGAATCTAGATCTTTTTTTATGTTTTGTTCGAAAAGTTTTATATGTTCACTCTTTTCATTTGTTGGAAAAAAATCTGATTTTTTCTTAAAATTTGTGAGAACAAAACTATCGTTTGTTGAAAAAGTTTTATTTTGTAAAGAGTTCTTGAAGAAATATCTTTTTAGTGTCAATTTACGGATGTATTGATTGATGTTTATCAGAGTCTCTGTCTATCACATGACCCTCTCTGATCCAATCACAGAGGACCACAGTGTATTTAAATTCATGAAAGACCATAATGAGCATCTTGATAAAGGCCTGACTAGGCTGAAACGCGTAGAAATTTGCTCATAACTTGTGAAATTAAGTAGTAGGTAAGGTGGTTGAGACCAACTCTAATTCACAGAGTTGTTTTTTCTTGGAAATACCATCATACCCATGATCTACTTTCTTCTGTCCAGCACTGGAATCTGAATAATATGGACGCTGTTACAAACTTCACTTGCAATACAACTGCTTGACTTACATATGCGGTAGGTGCGGTGCATTGAGCCTCTTTAATATATGAATTGACTCTATATGCGTAATTCCCACCCATGACCCACATTTGTTAAAAGCAGTCTGATTCATTTTTACTTCAAAGAAACGAAGTCTGTCGTTGGTTATCATTACTCCTGCACTTTGACCTCCTGACCGGAACCGGTCCACAGCACGGGACATCCCGCAAATACGGCTGTGAATGTGTCTTTGAAATTTAACTCACAGTCATTGGATACAAGCCAGAAGATTCTGCAAGCTTTTCGCTGTTTTAAAAACAACGCAGAGGGAATTTTCCAAGTCTTACCTGCATTCATATAAACAGCTGGATCAGACACTCTAATCACTGGCCTGATTGTGAAAGGACGGTAACATTGACTCTGTTTCAATTTTAACATTGTGTTACTTTGCAACATATTATTATTTTTATAGTTACTTACAGCACTACACACTGATGTTTTATAATTTATGTTGATTCTTATCCTATTTTAATTGTACTACTTTACTTTGTATCAGATGCCGGCATCGCTTATTGTAATACAATTATATACAAATATAAACTTTTTTATTATACTCTTGTGTAATCCACATCCCTTATATAGTTCTTTACCTCTCATATGCTGTTTTGTACAGCGCGTTCCCATATCCCCTTGTTCTTTTTCTATTTTGGTTTGATGTTAGGAGGTGCACTTACCTTTTGGGAATAGCATTTGAGATTTAAGCGTTGTATCTTATACCTACCCTGTTGTTTTGATTAACAGAAAGGTTTAAAATTCGCCCCCAAATCAAAGCCCAACAAATTTGAAATGTATGCGGATGTACATAAATACGTAAGAAAACTCACTCTTAAAAGATATTACATCAAAAACCCAGAAAATAGAAATACACATAACCATTCTCATATTGAGTCAGGGGATTTAGGAATTCTCAATATCTTAAAAGATCAAGAAAAGAACAATAATAATACTTTAGAAACAACAGGAGATGAAAACATTAAAAACAACATAATTGACATTGATGTGAATGAGGTTTTGAATATGTCCCATTATGATATGGAACCTGTTATTAACCATTCAAATTTTAAGGGGAAATCAACATTTAACCCAGTGGGAGCCCAGGGCGATCAAGTATCAATGTTTTCAAAATTAGCTCTCAAAGATATAGAGGATAAGTTTGCTAGAGAAGAAGCTTTCCTAAACAAGCATAATGACAATTTATCAATCTTGGAAAGGAAAACATTGAAAAAATTGATGAATAATGAAGAAATGATAATACCCCCCGCTGACAAAGGCTTGGGTATAGTAATACAACAAAGAAAAGAATATATACAGGAATCAATGAATCTCCTCAATGAAAAAAGGAACATATAAGACTCTTAAAATACCCCACAGAAGATTTTAACAAAGAGATTAATAAACTATTAAACAAAGCTAAATCCGAGAGTATCCTTAATGATAATGAATGAATATGTGTTTACTCCCCAGCCTAACATATCAATATTTTACCATCTTCCAAATGTGCACAAAGACCCTTTAAATCCCCCCCAGGAGACCAATAGTATAAGGGATAGGGTCTATACGTGATAACCTATCAAAATATGTAGACTATTTTTTACAGCCTATAGTTAAGAATACAAAAGCTTATTTAAAGGATAAAATGGCAGTTATAAGAAAATTTGAGGGAATAAAATGGGAAGACAATATGTACTGGCTAACTTGTGACGTAGCCG
Source organism: Bombina bombina (assembly GCF_027579735.1). Lineage (NCBI taxonomy): Eukaryota > Metazoa > Chordata > Amphibia > Anura > Bombinatoridae > Bombina > Bombina bombina. Next base: position 153,286,339 of record NC_069509.1, on the reverse strand, counting down.
CATTATATACATGCATCCCACATGTTAAAGGTGCCGAGAAAATAAAGGAAGAGCTATCTAAATGGGAAATATCAACACCTCATATTCAATTTTTAATTAATAGTATCAATTTTATTTTACATCATAATTATTTTTATTTGAAAATACATTTTTTATTCAAACAAGGGGAACAGCAATGGGGACTACTTTTGCCCCTTCTTATGCGAACCTCTTCGTCAATGCTTTTGAAAATGAATATATCTGGGAAAACAATCCCTATTTTAAAAATATTTTAATGTATGTGAGATATATAGACGATATTATTATTTTATGGAAAGGGTAACCTGAAGAAATAGAACATTTTATGAATCATATGAATAGCAACATATACAACCTACATTTCACTAATACCTTTTTCGAAAACACAAATAGAATTTTTGAATTTAATCTTATTTAAGGATACAGAAGGTAAAGTGGCAGTGAAAAATTACAGGAGAACTACAGACCGTAATAGTTTCATCCAGGCAAAAAGTGCACACAAGAAAAGCTGGATGAACAATGTTCCTTATAGTTAATTCCTTTGTTTAAAAAGAAATTGTACACATCCAGTAGATTTTGAGAATGGAGCTAACATCCTAGAAAACAAATTTCTCGAAAAAGGCTACAGTCAAGAAGTTAAAATAGAGGCCAAAAATAAAGCAACAGCTAGAGAAAGACACCATCTATTTAAAGATAAAGAACCAGGTATAGAAGCAATAGGGACCAAAATACACAACAAATTAGTCAAGTCTTATGCCAAAAATGATAATCCTATTAGGTTTGTTACCACCTATAATGAAGGATCGAGAACATTAGAAAACAATTTTAAAAAACATTGGCCCCTTTTAAAAACAGATCCCCTTTTAGAACCTCACTTTAATGACAAACCAATATTCACTTATAAAAAAGGTAGAAGTCTAAAGAACCTTTTAGCTCCAAGTAAACTTAAAACTAACAAAATGATAATAGAAAGGGACAATAATCCATGAGATAACTGGTTAACAGAATGGAAAGGCACACTAAAATGTGGGAAATCAAGATGCAATATGTGTAAACATATTAACAAAGTACCCACATTCTCAAATAGTGATTCCACAGAAACATTCAACATCACTTTTAAGAGTAATTGTGATTCCACATATGTGGTCTATCTCTTAGAATGTGGGTGCGGCCTGTTGTATGTAGGCCGCACAAAACGAAAAATCAGATGAACAGCTAATGAGCACATTTATAATATCAAAGAAGAATTGAGGAAGCTTGAGACAAAATTGATATACAAACTTAAAACTCTTCAACCCTTAGGTCTCAATATAGATACACCGCCAGTGTACATAAATATACTTGCTCTGGGGCATTTGTGGTTAGGCTGCAATGAAGTAAGATACATCCATGAACATAGAGATAATGTAGACCAATGCAAACACAATAACGATCCAATTGGCCACTGATTGGCCTCATAAGGAAACACCCCCTTTAGAACTTGACTAACGTCAATTGCAAGAAGCACAAGACTGTGCATACAATAAGGTAAACATCGCACTCCAGTTGAAAACATATATATTAGACCGAAGAATCGAATAGGAGGCAAGTATAGTTACCAAGTGTCATTTGGAAAATCCCACCAATGTTTATCTGTAGGATTATGTACTGAGATATATACAAAAGGAAAATGGCAAATGCGTGAAATTCACCGCATATGTTAACAACGAATACAAAGGGCAGAAATGTGGTCTCACTTCAATCAATATAGGTTTAAAATAGGGGACTTTTTACATTCCTGTATTCTGATCGTAATATATAAATAAAAGTAGGAACATGAAGTGCAATTATATTAAAGGTTATAAACCTATTTTAATATTAACGTATAAATTATTATTTTATTTGTAAATTCACTTGCGTGTATTTTTAACATATTTATGTATCCATTATGTATTCATGTTATGATTGCATTGTATCTGTTAAATAAATTACTTTTGAGCTATTGTTGCCGAGCAAGAAATAAGGACACACCCCCACACTGTAATAGGTGTGAACAGATTTACCTTTAAATAGTAAAGGGAGCAATTTTTTAAACATCCGTTATCACCACCTCTTGAGAAAGCCTGGCCACTGACCGGGGGAAACGTGTTGAGGAAATTAATAAGCAGACAAAGTATCTGTGTATCCGAACCGCCTTAGCTCCCTTGTACTGCCGTGAGTGTCTGAAAACCCGGCAGAGACAGTGGTTAAGCGCAAGCAGACAATTTGATCTGACCTGGTTGTCAGCGTGAAGGAGTAGCGCCATCATCACAATATCTTTGAATGCTTGTTTTTAAACACTTTCTAGTAAGTGCAACAATGTGTGTTGCGTGTTTTTATGTGTAAATAAAATTTCACTTGAATTTGGCATTTGTGCGCTTTTCTCTTTTTTCTTTTCTATATCTACTGCATACCGAGCCAAGGAGAGGATTAACCTGGCTGGACAGAAGTGGCACAACACAGGCATTGTATTCCTTAATTGGATCAAACGGCACCAACATCTGCTGTTACACGCAGAACACCTTTTGGATTTGACACTCAAGGTACTTTATTCTTATGTTCCTGGAACTAGGAACTAATTTATTTCCTATCACTTGTGGACATAACAAGCTGTGGACAAATCAAGATGTTTGGCGTATCTGGGTTCATAATACCCATTGTGTATCATATACAGCTTAATGTAAACACATTTAATGCCAAGAATTTCTGTTTAATACTAGATAACACATCTGTTTAATACTAGATACCACATTTGGTAGAATCCTATACAGATACTGAATTAGACAGTCATTGTTTTATACATTTAACGTATATACGGATATTATATCAGATAGTCATTGTTTTATTTTATGTTATACATCTAATGTAGTCTAGGATCTAGCGCAAACATTTCCAGCAGATATATAGGAAATATATAATCAACTATAACAGGTGCATTCTGTTTTGAGATATGCAGAGAGGGATCTCTTAAAGGATATTAGGCTTGGGGAAGGTTAGAAAGTGTGCAGGAGGTTGTTCCATAATTGTGGTGCTCTGTAGGAAAAGGAGGATAAAGCTGCTTTCTTCTTGTATTGAGGCAAGCTAAATAATGTGCTGGTACTGGATCGGAGGTTATAGGAGGTGGAAATAGCTGGGGAGAGCATTCTGCTCAGGTAGGGTGGGAACTTCCCAGAAAAGCTCTTAAACACAAGGCAGGAAAGATGGAGGGTGCGTCTGGATTCCAGTGACAGCCAGTTTAGTTCTTTTAGCATGTCACAATGGTGGGTCCTGTAGTTTTAGTAGCAGTTATGATTATCTTATATGTGTGCGCCTGTGTGCAAACACTGGCTTAATATCTACCAAATGACAATGGTCTTAGTAGTATTTGTATTTCTATGTCTATGTTTATATAAATAAATGTATAGAAAAAAAAGTTTTTTAGTTTTTAAAGAATTTTCATAGAATAATATCTTAAAATTATTAAGTTCTAATTCAAAAATAAAAATAATAATAAAAAAATATACAAAGATTATTGGTTAAAAATAATATTCTTTTATTAGAATCAATATAAAACAGTCAGTCGAAATTGCTTAATCTTAAAGTGGTTATGTGAGAAAGTTGGTACCAACCAATTGTATTGAGGTGTAGCTACAATTAGTATATGATATATGTGTGTAAAATTAGCAAGTCCAGTTTATACCTTGGCAGGTATTTAAAAATACTTTTTGTAAAAGATTTGGCTTTTCGCTCATAAAATGCACCAAAGGTAGAAAATAAGGTATAATTGGTAGAAATACAGTTGTTTAGAGATCGTTGTTGAAGACAACTATTGACACCTGGTTCAACAATAGGTGTTTATTTTCAGCCTTTTTGAAATAAGCCTTTTTGTGATATGACCAAAAGATTTAGGCTAGGTGTTTGAGCCGTTTTCTGTATGTCACAGTAATTATATCACAATAGTTATTGAACACTTAGTTTGTCTTTTGCGATATTATTAATCAACAGACTTTGAATAAGGTACCTTATTTGCAGTTCCAAGTCATATAAGAAGGTTCTTGCGTGTCCAAATGAGGTATAGATGAGAAACTTTCTTTGTCCTTTCAAAGTTTCTAGGAGCGCTTGTTGCAGCGTGTATGTCTCCTGTGAAAGTTGCCTCTGTCACTTCCGTGTCCGGTCTTGACACGCCCACCAAATGCGAGATTGACAGATAGGTAAAGAGCAAGGTTTCTCCAGTGCAGTGTAAGCAGTCTGTATCCAAGGTGATCAGTAAGCAGTCTGTATCCAAAGCAACGCGTTTCAGCTCCAAAGAGCCTTTCTCAAGCTTCTGTCAGACCTGCTTAGAATCCTATCTTTTATACCTTTGTTCCTGATTGAATAAATTGTTTAATTGTTTTATTGAAGCATTGTCAAAGCCAATATCATTTCTGTGTGTGGTTTTCAATATGCTTAAAAGCCGCTATAGAGTATTCATGTATTCTTATTAGAAAAAAATATAATAAAATAAATAAACAACTAAATAAATAATTTTAGTAAAAAACTGGAATAGTTCTCTTTTTTCCTTTGTTGAAAAGATATTTTTTATATTTATATTGGTACTATACTGTGTGTGGTTTCAATATGTTTAAAAGCCACTTTAGATTAAGTAAATAATTATAGTGAAAACTGGAATAGAATCGGTTTGCTTAGTTCTCTTTTTTTCCTTTGTTGAAAAAATATTTTTACATTTTTATATTTCTATTGGTTCTTTCCAATGTATTTCCAAGTTATTACTGTACATTAAAAAGACTGTACATATCTATATATGACCTGCATCATATGAAAAATAAAACTTAAAATTTGTTTGTTAAGATAGAAAAATTATCAGATTTATTTATATACTTTAAAAACGTTTTTTTCTTTGGTAATAAAGGACTAAATAATATATACATATATATAAAGCTGGACATTCTAAGTGTTATAGAACAAACCAATGTGTAATAGATGGGTGAAACAGTCTCAATCTAGAGATTGTAGGTATTTATGATTTCTTGTAGTATTGTGTTATGATCTATGTGAAAAAACTTCTCAGTTCAATTTCTAAATTCAGACCTTGTGGGTGAAGAGTGTCTAAATTGTAAATCTATTTGCTTTCTAGCTGCAATAATCTTTTTTGATTATCTCCCCCTCTCTTTTGTTTTTGTAATTTGGCTATGCCCATATAGTTAAAAAATTTTAGATTACCATTATTACAGGCTTTAAAATGCTTAGGGACGGGTAGGTCCTTATTTCTATCCTCATCCATATTTTCGATGGATAAAATATGCTCTCGTATTCTTTCACGTAGGGGGCGTTCTGATTCGCCTACGTATTGCATTCCACATTTACACTGAATCATGTAGACAATATTTTTATCTGTGCATCTTATACATTCTTGGATTTTAAATTCCCTTTTATTAATATGTGATGTGACTGTTTTACTTTTCTTGGAGTGTCTGCAAGATTTGCATATAAAACATGGGAAAAAACCTTTTAGGTCCTGTCCTGTTAAATCTTTGTCTATTTTTTTATGCTGTTTAATTTGGGTTGGGGCAAGTATGTTTTTTAAATTATTAGCTTTTCTGTATATGAACCTCGGTTTTTTAGTGATAAAGGGGCCAATAATTTTATCTTGATGTAGTATGTGCCAATGTTTCTTTAGTATTTTTTCTGTTATTTTATAGTTTGCATTGAAATCACTTATGAATGGGATATTTAGTTTTATTATGTTCTTGGTGGGTGTTGTCACTAAATTTTTTATTATTTTTGTTTAATATGGTATTTCTTTCCATTTTTCCTACTCCTTGTCTAATATTCTCTACAAATTCTTCCCTATAGCCTCTTTCTATAAACTTTGCCTTAAGTGCTTTTGATTGGTTATCATAATCCTCAGGTTTGTTACAATTTTTCATTACCCTCAGCATTTGTCCTTTCGGTATATTGTTCTTCCAGGCTTGATGATGGCAGCTACTTGAATGGATAAAATTGTTACTATCTACCGGTTTAAAGTAGGTTCTTGTATTGATAGTATTGTTTTCAATATAGATTTCTAAATCTAGGAAGTTCAAATTTGTGTTGCTTATTTCTTTAGTGAAGCGTATATTATAATTGTTATTATTCATTTCGTTAAAAATTATTTCAAAATTCTCAGGGGTCCCTCTCCAAATAATTATTACATCGTCTATATATCTTTTATATAGGACTAGGTTTGCACCCAGCTCGCGAGTGTCAAGGAATTGTTTTTCCCAAATTCCCATAAAAAGATTTGCATAGCTGGGTGCAAACCTAGTCCCCATTGCAGTTCCACAAATTTGAGTGTAAAAAAAGTCTTCAAATAGAAAATAGTTGTGTTTTAAAATAAAATCAATACTCTCCAGAATAAAATCCTTCTGTTCTTGTTTTATATTATTATCATCATTAAGAAATTGTTTAACTGCCTCTATTCCTTGGGTATGATCAATGATCGTGTACAATGATGTGACGTCACAACTTATTAGCCACATATTTTCTTCCCAAGTTATATTTTCTAGGAGTTTTAGGACTTCTGTGGAGTCTTTTAGATAGGAATCTAATTTCACTACATAATTTTGGAGATACCTATCGATGTATTGGGAAAGGTTCGCTGTGACGGATTCTATGCCTGATATTATCGGCCTACCTGGGGGGTTAGTTAAAGATTTATGTATTTTTGGTAATATATAAAAGACTGGGATCCTTGGTGTTTTGTTAAGTAAAAAGTCAAATTCTCTTTCGTTAATGACCCCTAGTAGTTTATTCTTTGTCAGTAATGTTTTTAATTCCCAGGTGAAAAACGTGGTGGGGTTAATTTTACTTTTTTTATATGTGTTTGTATCATTAAGAAGATCCTCACAAATCTTTTTGTAGTGTGTTTTTTCTAAAATAACAATACCGCCCCCCTTGTCTGCGTTTTTAAAAATTATTTCATGGTTTTTTTCCAGTTCTTTAATAAGCAATTCCTGTTTTCTTGATAAATTAAATTTAACTTTTTTTATTTTTTTGTCAGATATATTTTTTATGTCATTTAGTACAAGTTTTTCAAAGGTCTCTATTATTGGTCCCTTTTCATGTTTTGGATAAAATGAAGATTTGTTTTTTAGACCTGAATGAATAAAACCATTACAGTCTTTTAGATGATTGAGAGACTCACCTTGCTGTATTACTTCTCTTTCTAGTGCTGTTTTTGTAAAATATCTTTTGAGAGTCAAAGCTCTAACAAATTTATGGGCATCTATATAGGTGTTGAACTTGTTAATTTTTTTGGTAGGTGCAAATGAGAGTCCTTTAGATAGAATAGTTTTTTCTTCATCTTTTAAAATGTAATTGCTCAAATTATAAATGCCATTTTTTCTGTTATTATTACTGTTATTTATCTTTTTCTTTTGTCTGTGGGTTTTACATAGACCCCTTCCACGCCTCCCTCTTCTCCTGAGAGATTTCTTTTTCTTTGACCTTGTCTTTGTTCTCTTTGGTCTAAATTTAGGTTTTTGTTTACTAGTGGGCCTCTCTCTAAAAAATGATGGGCATTGTCCCCTGAGGTTGATGGTTGTTGTATGTCTCTTTTTTCATTAGTAAAATGATTTTGTACTTCATGGTTTTGGCCGTAAGTATCGTTACTGTCTGTATATAGAGAGTGTCTATTTGTTCCTGATGTAGATTGGTGTGAATGATGTTGTGTGTAGGTTCTATCATTCCAATGTTGTGTTCTTCTGGAATCATGGTTATAGTCATTCGTTATATTAATGTCTGTGTCTAGAGGGGCAAATCTGTTATATGTTGATATTTGATTCCTTCTAGGTGTATGTTGGTTATAATTGTTACCTCTAGAATAGTTATAGTTTCTATTGTATCCATAATTGCTATTTTCTCTATTTCCATATTGTGGTCGTCTGTTATAGGAATCAGAACTTTCATTTCTCCTATTTATCTGTTGGGACTTATTACTATAATAGTAATCATTTTGTTTCATCTTTGTCTCATAATTATCTTTTTCTCTTTCTTGATTTATGTTCCTATTATACGTGTGTTCAGATTGCTGTTTATTATCAGTATGGTTCAAACCTTGGTTCTGTTGTGTGTTAGTCCTAAATCTATTGAATCTCCATCTATGAGATGTGTAAGTTTCAGTGAAATTACCCTCTTCATACTGTTTGTAATCTTGTTCATCCCTATCGAATTTATCTACCTTTATTTTCAGTAGGTAATTTTTCATTTCATCCATAGTTTTTTTAAGGTTTTTTTCTTTTTCTTTAAACTCTATACAGTCCTTAAATTTGGCTAGTTTAGATTCTATCTCGTAAATTTCATTGCCCAAGGTAATTAATGCATCCCCTCTGTGGTCTTTAATTAATTTCATTAATTTTATGGAGGCCTCTTCCAAAATTTCTCTCCATTTCTTTTTAAAACTTTCATCATCTACATTAAATGCACATTCCTTTTTTATTCTAAGTCCCCTTGGGACTCTTTTGACTTCTAAATATTTTTCTAGAAATAAGTATTCAGTTCTATGTTTTAGTTCGGTAGTCATTTTTTTCTCTAAGATTGCCATTAATTCATCTAATGTTTCTTTTTTACTCTCAAGGGTTCTCAAAAATTCTGTTTTATCCTTATTTATCAGTATTCTCAGATCTTCATACATACTGGATCTTAGGTCAAATATGCTTTCTTTGTTTGCCATGTCCCTGCAGCAAGATTTTTAAAAGGGGTAGGAGGTTGAAGTATTTATGATTAAACAACTAAAAATCTATGCGCTGGTGGTAGATAATACTTCACATAAAAATCAGATACCCCAAGTCATCTGAATAAATAGTTTTAGTAGCAGTTATGATTGTCTTATATGTGTGCGCCTGTGTGCAAACACTGGCTTAATATCTACCAAATGACAATGGTCTTAGTAGTATTTGTATTTCTATGTCTATGTTTATATAAATAAATGTATGGAAAAAAACGTTTTTTAGTTTTTAAAGAATTTTCATAGAATAATATCTTAAAATTATTAAGTTCTAATTCAAAAATAAAAATAATAATAAAAAAATATACAAAGATTATTGGTTAAAAATAATATTCTTTTATTAGAATCAATATAAAACAGTCAGTCGAAATTGCTTAATCTTAAAGTGGTTATGTGAGAAAGTTGGTACCAACCAATTGTATTGAGGTGTAGCTACAATTAGTATATGATATATGTGTGTAAAATTAGCAAGTCCAGTTTATACCTTGGCAGGTATTTAAAAATACTTTTTGTAAAAGATTTGGCTTTTCGCTCATAAAATGCACCAAAGGTAGAAAATAAGGTATAATTGGTAGAAATACAGTTGTTTAGAGATCGTTGTTGAAGACAACTATTGACACCTGGTTCAACAATAGGTGTTTATTTTCAGCCTTTTTGAAATAAGCCTTTTTGTGATATGACCAAAAGATTTAGGCTAGGTGTTTGAGCCGTTTTCTGTATGTCACAGTAATTATATCACAATAGTTATTGAACACTTAGTTTGTCTTTTGCGATATTATTAATCAACAGACTTTGAATAAGGTACCTTATTTGCAGTTCCAAGTCATATAAGAAGGTTCTTGCGTGTCCAAATGAGGTATAGATGAGAAACTTTCTTTGTCCTTTCAAAGTTTCTAGGAGCGCTTGTTGCAGCGTGTATTATTCTATGAAAATTCTTTAAAAACTAAAAAACGTTTTTTTCCATACATTTATTTATATAAACATAGACATAGAAATACAAATACTACTAAGACCATTGTCATTTGGTAGATATTAAGCCAGTGTTTGCACACAGGCGCACACATATAAGACAATCATAACTGCTACTAAAACTATTTATTCAGATGACTTGGGGTATCTGATTTTTATGTGAAGTATTATCTACCACCAGCGCATAGATTTTTAGTTGTTTAATCATAAATACTTCAACCTCCTACCCCTTTTAAAAATCTTGCTGCAGGGACATGGCAAACAAAGAAAGCATATTTGACCTAAGATCCAGTATGTATGAAGATCTGAGAATACTGATAAATAAGGATAAAACAGAATTTTTGAGAACCCTTGAGAGTAAAAAAGAAACATTAGATGAATTAATGGCAATCTTAGAGAAAAAAATGACTACCGAACTAAAACATAGAACTGAATACTTATTTCTAGAAAAATATTTAGAAGTCAAAAGAGTCCCAAGGGGACTTAGAATAAAAAAGGAATGTGCATTTAATGTAGATGATGAAAGTTTTAAAAAGAAATGGAGAGAAATTTTGGAAGAGGCCTCCATAAAATTAATGAAATTAATTAAAGACCACAGAGGGGATGCATTAATTACCTTGGGCAATGAAATTAACGAGATAGAATCTAAACTAGCCAAATTTAAGGACTGTATAGAGTTTAAAGAAAAAGAAAAAAACCTTAAAAAAACTATGGATGAAATGAAAAATTACCTACTGAAAATAAAGGTAGATAAATTCGATAGGGATGAACAAGATTACAAACAGTATGAAGAGGGTAATTTCACTGAAACTTACACATCTCATAGATGGAGATTCAATAGATTTAGGACTAACACACAACAGAACCAAGGTTTGAACCATACTGATAATAAACAGCAATCTGAACACACGTATAATAGGAACATAAATCAAGAAAGAGAAAAAGATAATTATGAGACAAAGATGAAACAAAATGATTACTATTATAGTAATAAGTCCCAACAGATAAATAGGAGAAATGAAAGCTCTGATTCCTATAACAGACGACCACAATATGGAAATAGAGAAAATAGCAATTATGGATACAATAGAAACTATAACTATTCTAGAGGTAACAATTATAACCAAAATACACCTAGAAGGAATCAAATATCAACATACAACAGATTTGCCCCTCTAGACAGAGACATTAATATAACGAATGACTATAACCATGATTCCAGAAGAACACAACATTGGAATGATAGAACCTACACACAACATCATTCACACCAATCTACATCAGGAACAAATAGACACTCTCTATATACAGACAGTAACGATACTTACGGCCAAAACCATGAAGTACAAAATCATTTTACTAATGAAAAAAGAGACATACAACAACCATCAACCTCAGGGGACAATGCCCATCATTTTTTAGAGAGAGGCCCACTAGTAAACAAAAATCTAAATTTAGACCAAAGAGAACAAAGACAAGGTCAAAGAAAAAGAAATCTCTCAGGAGAAGAGGGAGGCGTGGAAGGGGTCTATGTAAAACCCACAGACAAAATAAAAAGATAAATAACAGTAATAATAACAGAAAAAATGGCATTTATAATTTGAGCAATTACATTTTAAAAGATGAAGAAAAAACTATTCTATCTAAAGGACTCTCATTTGCACCTACCAAAAAAATTAACAAGTTCAACACCTATATAGATGCCCATAAATTTGTTAGAGCTTTGACTCTCAAAAGATATTTTACAAAAACAGCACTAGAAAGAGAAGTAATACAGCAAGGTGAGTCTCTCAATCATCTAAAAGACTGTAATGGTTTTATTCATTCAGGTCTAAAAAACAAATCTTCATTTTATCCAAAACATGAAAAGGGACCAATAATAGAGACCTTTGAAAAACTTGTACTAAATGACATAAAAAATATATCTGACAAAAAAATAAAAAAAGTTAAATTTAATTTATCAAGAAAACAGGAATTGCTTATTAAAGAACTGGAAAAAAACCATGAAATAATTTTTAAAAACGCAGACAAGGGGGGCGGTATTGTTATTTTAGAAAAAGCACACTACAAAAAGATTTGTGAGGATCTTCTTAATGATACAAACACATATAAAAAAAGTAAAATTAACCCCACCACGTTTTTCACCTGGGAATTAAAAACATCACTGACAAAGAATAAACTACTAGGGGTCATTAACGAAAGAGAATTTGACTTTTTACTTAACAAAACACCAAGGATCCCAGTCTTTTATATATTACCAAAAATACATAAATCTTTAACTAACCCCCCAGGTAGGCCGATAATATCAGGCATAGAATCCGTCACAGCGAACCTTTCCCAATACATCGATAGGTATCTCCAAAATTATGTAGTGAAATTAGATTCCTATCTAAAAGACTCCACAGAAGTCCTAAAACTCCTAGAAAATATAACTTGGGAAGAAAATATGTGGCTAATAAGTTGTGACGTCACATCATTGTACACGATCATTGATCATACCCAAGGAATAGAGGCAGTTAAACAATTTCTTAATGATGATAATAATATGAAACAAGAACAGAAGGATTTTATTCTGGAGAGTATTGATTTTATTTTAAAACACAACTATTTTCTATTTGAAGACTTTTTTTACACTCAAATTTGTGGAACTGCAATGGGGACTAGGTTTGCACCCAGCTATGCAAATCTTTTTATGGGAATTTGGGAAAAACAATTCCTTGACACTCGCGAGCTGGGTGCAAACCTAGTCCTATATAAAAGATATATAGACGATGTAATAATTATTTGGAGAGGGACCCCTGAGAATTTTGAAATAATTTTTAACGAAATGAATAATAACAATTATAATATACGCTTCACTAAAGAAATAAGCAACACAAATTTGAACTTCCTAGATTTAGAAATCTATATTGAAAACAATACTATCAATACAAGAACCTACTTTAAACCGGTAGATAGTAACAATTTTATCCATTCAAGTAGCTGCCATCATCAAGCCTGGAAGAACAATATACCAAAAGGACAAATGCTGAGGGTAATGAAAAATTGTAACAAACCTGAGGATTATGATAACCAATCAAAAGCACTTAAGGCAAAGTTTATAGAAAGAGGCTATAGGGAAGAATTTGTAGAGAATATTAGACAAGGAGTAGGAAAAATGGAAAGAAATACCATATTAAACAAAAATAATAAAAAATTTAGTGACAACACCCACCAAGAACATAATAAAACTAAATATCCCATTCATAAGTGATTTCAATGCAAACTATAAAATAACAGAAAAAATACTAAAGAAACATTGGCACATACTACATCAAGATAAAATTATTGGCCCCTTTATCACTAAAAAACCGAGGTTCATATACAGAAAAGCTAATAATTTAAAAAACATACTTGCCCCAACCCAAATTAAACAGCATAAACAAATAGACAAAGATTTAACAGGACAGGACCTAAAAGGTTTTTTCCCATGTTTTATATGCAAATCTTGCAGACACTCCAAGAAAAGTAAAACAGTCACATCACATATTAATAAAAGGGAATTTAAAATCCAAGAATGTATAAGATGCACAGATAAAAATATTGTCTACATGATTCAGTGTAAATGTGGAATGCAATACGTAGGCGAATCAGAACGCCCCCTACGTGAAAGAATACGAGAGCATATTTTATCCATCGAAAATATGGATGAGGATAGAAATAAGGACCTACCCGTCCCTAAGCATTTTAAAGCCTGTAATAATGGTAATCTAAAATTTTTTAACTATATGGGCATAGCCAAATTACAAAAACAAAAGAGAGGGGGAGATAATCAAAAAAGATTATTGCAGCTAGAAAGCAAATGGATTTACAATTTAGACACTCTTCACCCACAAGGTCTGAATTTAGAAATTGAACTGAGAAGTTTTTTCACATAGATCATAACACAATACTATAAGAAATCATAAATACCTACAATCTCTAGATTGAGACTGTTTCACCCATCTATTACACATTGGTTTGTTCTATAACACTTAGAATGTCCAGCTTTATATATATGTATATATTATTTAGTCCTTTATTACCAAAGAAAAAAACGTTTTTAAAGTATATAAATAAATCTGATAATTTTTCTATCTTAACAAACAAATTTTAAGTTTTATTTTTCATATGATGCAGGTCATATATAGATATGTACAGTCTTTTTAATGTACAGTAATAACTTGGAAATACATTGGAAAGAACCAATAGAAATATAAAAATGTAAAAATATTTTTTCAACAAAGGAAAGAAAGAGAACTAAGCAAACCGATTCTATTCCAGTTTTCACTATAATTATTTACTTAATCTAAAGTGGCTTTTAAACATATTGAAACCACACACAGTATAGTACCAATATAAATATAAAAAATATCTTTTCAACAAAGGAAAAAAGAGAACTATTCCAGTTTTTTACTAAAATTATTTATTTAGTTGTTTATTTATTTTATTATATTTTTTTCTAATAAGAATACATGAATACTCTATAGCGGCTTTTAAGCATATTGAAAACCACACACAGAAATGATATTGGCTTTGACAATGCTTCAATAAAACAATTAAACAATTTACTCAATCAGGAACAAAGGTATAAAAGATAGGATTCTAAGCAGGTCTGACAGAAGCTTGAGAAAGGCTCTTTGGAGCTGAAACGCGTTGCTTTGGATACAGACTGCTTACTGATCACCTTGGATACAGACTGCTTACACTGCACTGGAGAAACCTTGCTCTTTACCTATCTGTCAATCTCGCATTTGGTGGGCGTGTCAAGACCGGACACGGAAGTGACAGAGGCAACTTTCACAGGAGACATACACGCTGCAACAAGCACTCCTAGAAACTTTGAAAGGACAAAGAAAGTTTCTCATCTATACCTCATTTGGACACGCAAGAACCTTCTTATATGACTTGGAACTGCAAATAAGGTACCTTATTCAAAGTCTGTTGATTAATAATATCGCAAAAGACAAACTAAGTGTTCAATAACTATTGTGATATAATTACTGTGACATACAGAAAACGGCTCAAACACCTAGCCTAAATCTTTTGGTCATATCACAAAAAGGCTTATTTCAAAAAGGCTGAAAATAAACACCTATTGTTGAACCAGGTGTCAATAGTTGTCTTCAACAACGATCTCTAAACAACTGTATTTCTACCAATTATACCTTATTTTCTACCTTTGGTGCATTTTATGAGCGAAAAGCCAAATCTTTTACAAAAAGTATTTTTAAATACCTGCCAAGGTATAAACTGGACTTGCTAATTTTACACACATATATCATATACTAATTGTAGCTACACCTCAATACAATTGGTTGGTACCAACTTTCTCACATAACCACTTTAAGATTAAGCAATTTCGACTGACTGTTTTATATTGATTCTAATAAAAGAATATTATTTTTAACCAATAATCTTTGTATATTTTTTTATTATTATTTTTATTTTTGAATTAGAACTTAATAATTTTAAGATATTATTCTATGAAAATTCTTTAAAAACTAAAAAACGTTTTTTTCTATACATTTATTTATATAAACATAGACATAGAAATACAAATACTACTAAGACCATTGTCATTTGGTAGATATTAAGCCAGTGTTTGCACACAGGCGCACACATATAAGACAATCATAACTGCTACTAAAACTATTTATTCAGATGACTTGGGGTATCTGATTTTTATGTGAAGTATTATCTACCACCAGCGCATAGATTTTTAGTTGTTTAATCATAAATACTTCAACCTCCTACCCCTTTTAAAAATCTTGCTGCAGGGACATGGCAAACAAAGAAAGCATATTTGACCTAAGATCCAGTATGTATGAAGATCTGAGAATACTGATAAATAAGGATAAAACAGAATTTTTGAGAACCCTTGAGAGTAAAAAAGAAACATTAGATGAATTAATGGCAATCTTAGAGAAAAAAATGACTACCGAACTAAAACATAGAACTGAATACTTATTTCTAGAAAAATATTTAGAAGTCAAAAGAGTCCCAAGGGGACTTAGAATAAAAAAGGAATGTGCATTTAATGTAGATGATGAAAGTTTTAAAAAGAAATGGAGAGAAATTTTGGAAGAGGCCTCCATAAAATTAATGAAATTAATTAAAGACCACAGAGGGGATGCATTAATTACCTTGGGCAATGAAATTAACGAGATAGAATCTAAACTAGCCAAATTTAAGGACTGTATAGAGTTTAAAGAAAAAGAAAAAAACCTTAAAAAAACTATGGATGAAATGAAAAATTACCTACTGAAAATAAAGGTAGATAAATTCGATAGGGATGAACAAGATTACAAACAGTATGAAGAGGGTAATTTCACTGAAACTTACACATCTCATAGATGGAGATTCAATAGATTTAGGACTAACACACAACAGAACCAATCTTTGAACCATACTGATAATAAACAGCAATCTGAACACACGTATAATAGGAACATAAATCAAGAAAGAGAAAAAGATAATTATGAGACAAAGATGAAACAAAATGATTACTATTATAGTAATAAGTCCCAACAGATAAATAGGAGAAATGAAAGTTCTGATTCCTATAACAGACGACCACAATATGGAAATAGAGAAAATAGCAATTATGGATACAATAGAAACTATAACTATTCTAGAGGTAACAATTATAACCAACATACACCTAGAAGGAATCAAATATCAACATACAACAGATTTGCCCCTCTAGACAGAGACATTAATATAACGAATGACTATAACCATGATTCCAGAAGAACACAACATTGGAATGATAGAACCTACACACAACATCATTCACACCAATCTACATCAGGAACAAATAGACACTCTCTATATACAGACAGTAACGATACTTACGGCCAAAACCATGAAGTACAAAATCATTTTACTAATGAAAAAAGAGACATACAACAACCATCAACCTCAGGGGACAATGCCCATCATTTTTTAGAGAGAGGCCCACTAGTAAACAAAAACCTAAATTTAGACCAAAGAGAACAAAGACAAGGTCAAAGAAAAAGAAATCTCTCAGGAGAAGAGGGAGGCGTGGAAGGGGTCTATGTAAAACCCACAGACAAAAGAAAAAGATAAATAACAGTAATAATAACAGAAAAAATGGCATTTATAATTTGAGCAATTACATTTTAAAAGATGAAGAAAAAACTATTCTATCTAAAGGACTCTCATTTGCACCTACCAAAAAAATTAACAAGTTCAACACCTATATAGATGCCCATAAATTTGTTAGAGCTTTGACTCTCAAAAGATATTTTACAAAAACAGCACTAGAAAGAGAAGTAATACAGCAAGGTGAGTCTCTCAATCATCTAAAAGACTGTAATGGTTTTATTCATTCAGGTCTAAAAAACAAATCTTCATTTTATCCAAAACATGAAAAGGGACCAATAATAGAGACCTTTGAAAAACTTGTACTAAATGACATAAAAAATATATCTGACAAAAAAATAAAAAAAGTTAAATTTAATTTATCAAGAAAACAGGAATTGCTTATTAAAGAACTGGAAAAAAACCATGAAATAATTTTTAAAAACGCAGACAAGGGGGGCGGTATTGTTATTTTAGAAAAAACACACTACAAAAAGATTTGTGAGGATCTTCTTAATGATACAAACACATATAAAAAAAGTAAAATTAACCCCACCACGTTTTTCACCTGGGAATTAAAAACATTACTGACAAAGAATAAACTACTAGGGGTCATTAACGAAAGAGAATTTGACTTTTTACTTAACAAAACACCAAGGATCCCAGTCTTTTATATATTACCAAAAATACATAAATCTTTAACTAACCCCCCAGGTAGGCCGATAATATCAGGCATAGAATCCGTCACAGCGAACCTTTCCCAATACATCGATAGGTATCTCCAAAATTATGTAGTGAAATTAGATTCCTATCTAAAAGACTCCACAGAAGTCCTAAAACTCCTAGAAAATATAACTTGGGAAGAAAATATGTGGCTAATAAGTTGTGACGTCACATCATTGTACACGATCATTGATCATACCCAAGGAATAGAGGCAGTTAAACAATTTCTTAATGATGATAATAATATAAAACAAGAACAGAAGGATTTTATTCTGGAGAGTATTGATTTTATTTTAAAACACAACTATTTTCTATTTGAAGACTTTTTTTACACTCAAATTTGTGGAACTGCAATGGGGACTAGGTTTGCACCCAGCTATGCAAATCTTTTTATGGGAATTTGGGAAAAACAATTCCTTGACACTCGCGAGCTGGGTGCAAACCTAGTCCTATATAAAAGATATATAGACGATGTAATAATTATTTGGAGAGGGACCCCTGAGAATTTTGAAATAATTTTTAACGAAATGAATAATAACAATTATAATATACGCTTCACTAAAGAAATAAGCAACACAAATTTGAACTTCCTAGATTTAGAAATCTATATTGAAAACAATACTATCAATACAAGAACCTACTTTAAACCGGTAGATAGTAACAATTTTATCCATTCAAGTAGCTGCCATCATCAAGCCTGGAAGAACAATATACCGAAAGGACAAATGCTGAGGGTAATGAAAAATTGTAACAAACCTGAGGATTATGATAACCAATCAAAAGCACTTAAGGCAAAGTTTATAGAAAGAGGCTATAGGGAAGAATTTGTAGAGAATATTAGACAAGGAGTAGGAAAAATGGAAAGAAATACCATATTAAACAAAAATAATAAAAAATTTAGTGACAACACCCACCAAGAACATAATAAACTAAATATCCCATTCATAAGTGATTTCAATGCAAACTATAAAATAACAGAAAAAATACTAAAGAAACATTGGCACATACTACATCAAGATAAAATTATTGGCCCCTTTATCACTAAAAAACCGAGGTTCATATACAGAAAAGCTAATAATTTAAAAAACATACTTGCCCCAACCCAAATTAAACAGCATAAAAAAATAGACAAAGATTTAACAGGACAGGACCTAAAAGGTTTTTTCCCATGTTTTATATGCAAATCTTGCAGACACTCCAAGAAAAGTAAAACAGTCACATCACATATTAATAAAAGGGAATTTAAAATCCAAGAATGTATAAGATGCACAGATAAAAATATTGTCTACATGATTCAGTGTAAATGTGGAATGCAATACGTAGGCGAATCAGAACGCCCCCTACGTGAAAGAATACGAGAGCATATTTTATCCATCGAAAATATGGATGAGGATAGAAATAAGGACCTACCCGTCCCTAAGCATTTTAAAGCCTGTAATAATGGTAATCTAAAAATTTTTAACTATATGGGCATAGCCAAATTACAAAAACAAAAGAGAGGGGGAGATAATCAAAAAAGATTATTGCAGCTAGAAAGCAAATGGATTTACAATTTAGACACTCTTCACCCACAAGGTCTGAATTTAGAAATTGAACTGAGAAGTTTTTTCACATAGATCATAACACAATACTACAAGAAATCATAAATACCTACAATCTCTAGATTGAGACTGTTTCACCCATCTATTACACATTGGTTTGTTCTATAACACTTAGAATGTCCAGCTTTATATATATGTATATATTATTTAGTCCTTTATTACCAAAGAAAAAAACGTTTTTAAAGTATATAAATAAATCTGATAATTTTTCTATCTTAACAAACAAATTTTAAGTTTTATTTTTCATATGATGCAGGTCATATATAGATATGTACAGTTTTTTTAATGTACAGTAATAACTTGGAAATACATTGGAAAGAACCAATATAAATATAAAAATGTAAAAATATTTTTTCAACAAAGGAAAGAAAGAGAACTAAGCAAACCGATTCTATTCCAGTTTTCACTATAATTATTTACTTAATCTAAAGTGGCTTTTAAACATATTGAAACCACACACAGTATAGTACCAATATAAATATAAAAAATATCTTTTCAACAAAGGAAAAAAGAGAACTATTCCAGTTTTTTACTAAAATTATTTATTTAGTTGTTTATTTATTTTATTATATTTTTTTCTAATAAGAATACATGAATACTCTATAGCGGCTTTTAAGCATATTGAAAACCACACACAGAAATGATATTGGCTTTGACAATGCTTCAATAAAACAATTAAACAATTTACTCAATCAGGAACAAAGGTATAAAAGATAGGATTCTAAGCAGGTCTGACAGAAGCTTGAGAAAGGCTCTTTGGAGCTGAAACGCGTTGCTTTGGATACAGACTGCTTACTGATCACCTTGGATACAGACTGCTTACACTGCACTGGAGAAACCTTGCTCTTTACCTATCTGTCAATCTCGCATTTGGTGGGCGTGTCAAGACCGGACACGGAAGTGACAGAGGCAACTTTCACAGGAGACATACACGCTGCAACAAGCGCTCCTAGAAACTTTGAAAGGACAAAGAAAGTTTCTCATCTATACCTCATTTGGACACACAAGAACCTTCTTATATGACTTGGAACTGCAAATAAGGTACCTTATTCAAAGTCTGTTGATTAATAATATCGCAAAAGACAAACTAAGTGTTCAATAACTATTGTGATATAATTACTGTGACATACAGAAAACGGCTCAAACACCTAGCCTAAATCTTTTGGTCATATCACAAAAAGGCTTATTTCAAAAAGGCTGAAAATAAACACCTATTGTTGAACCAGGTGTCAATAGTTGTCTTCAACAACGATCTCTAAACAACTGTATTTCTACCAATTATACCTTATTTTCTACCTTTGGTGCATTTTATGAGCGAAAAGCCAAATCTTTTACAAAAAGTATTTTTAAATACCTGCCAAGGTATAAACTGGACTTGCTAATTTTACACACATATATCATATACTAATTGTAGCTACACCTCAATACAATTGGTTGGTACCAACTTTCTCACATAACCACTTTAAGATTAAGCAATTTCGACTGACTGTTTTATATTGATTCTAATAAAAGAATATTATTTTTAACCAATAATCTTTGTATATTTTTTTATTATTATTTTTATTTTTGAATTAGAACTTAATAATTTTAAGATATTATTCTATGAAAATTCTTTAAAAACTAAAAAACGTTTTTTTCTATACATTTATTTATATAAACATAGACATAGAAATACAAATACTACTAAGACCATTGTCATTTGGTAGATATTAAGCCAGTGTTTGCACACAGGCGCACACATATAAGACAATCATAACTGCTACTAAAACTATTTATTCAGATGACTTGGGGTATCTGATTTTTATGTGAAGTATTATCTACCACCAGCGCATAGATTTTTAGTTGTTTAATCATAAATGGGTCCTGTAGTTTCATTGTAGCACAAAGCGGCAGAATTAGTTATACAATGTATTAAGTTTATTAAGGTGAGTTTGCAGTGCAGGTGCATATACTGCGTCCCCAAAATCCATGATTGGAATCAGCATTTGCTGTACAATCTTTTCCTTTGCTGTAGGGCTGAGGCAGGATTTGTTTCTGTACAGGGCACCTAGTTTTGGATAAAGTTTAGATGCAAGTTTTTCTATGTGGAGGCCAAAAGATAGATTGGGGTCTAACAACATACCCAAGTATTTGAAAGAGTGGACTGCGGTCAGTGTGCAATTTGATTTTGTTTTGATGCATAGATGGGAATTTTGTAGTTTGTTTAATTTAGGTCCCATTCCAAAGATCATTGTGACAGTTTTGTCAGTGTTTAGGAACAGTTTGTTTTTTGAGATCCACTTTTCTACCTCTGTGAACTGGTCTTGGAGCACTGCTTCAAGCTGCGGCAGATTGGAATTGTTTACCGTGCGTACATGTGTACAGTTGAGGATTTTCAGACATTAGGCAGGTCATTTATAAATAATGTGAATAGTAGGGGGCCGAAAATGGAACCTTGGTGGAACACCACACGTGACTGGGAGAGGGTGGGAGTCGCTGTCAGAAATTGAGACATATTGTGATTGATCCGATACATATGATGGAAACCAGGTTAGCGGAAGATCAGCAATACCTAAGTTTTTTAGTTTGAGCAGTAGTATGTTGTGGTCTACTGTGTCAAAGGCATTTGCAAAATCAAGGAAATTAGCTCCAGTTAGGTCTCCTTGTTCCATGCCAGTTTGGATATCGTTGCAAACTTTTAGGAGGGCAGTTGTAGTGGAGTGATTCGGGCGAAAACCTGATTGATCAGGGGTCAGATAGTTAGATTGTTGGTAATATTCACATAATTGCATATGGACGCTTTTTCTAAGATTTTTGACAATACTGGGAGCAATGATATTGGGCGATAGTTAGAAACCAAGGTTATCCCCCCACTTTTATGGATAGGCACTACTCTTGCAGTCTTCCAAAGTTTGGGTATGTATCCAGACAGATTCATTAATTAGGGTTGTGACAGGTTTAGCAATTGCCGGCACACTGAGCTTCAACAGCATTGCTGGGATTTGTTCAGGTCCAGGCCGGTTTTTCATTTTTAGATTATTAAGGTGTTTCTTAATGACATTGATGGGTACAGGTCTAAAATTTAACTTCTCTATATTGGGTTTTTGCTGATTTACTGGGGCCTGATCCACATTTATAGTTTCAGGATGCATGTCATTTATTAGTTTGTCAATCAGGGTGGTGGAGCATCCGACAAAATAATTGTTAAAGGCATTTGCTACTTCTAAGGGGAGTTGCAGGGTTTGGTTGTCCACATTGGCAGTTGAGGGTTGGGAGTGGATTGGTGGAGTTTGTAAGTTATTTATGAGTTTCCAAGACTTTCTAGGGTTTGATATGTTATTCAGATTTTAACAGAAATATTGGGCCTTGGCCAATTTTGTTTGTGTAGTGCATATATTTCGCCATTGTCTATATACACAGTTATCGTTCATAGAGCCAGTATGCTGGAACTTTGACCACAATGAATCTCGAAACTGGTACATTTGAATGAGGTCAGCTGTGATCCAATTCAAGTGTGCTCCTTTTACTCTCACCTTACACAGCGGGGCATGTAAATTCCAAACTTGTAGAATTTCGGACTGAAAGAATTCAACTGCAGAGTCTAAATCTGGGATTAGGTTTAATCTGTGCCATATATATATATATATATATATATATATATATATATAATGTTTATTTGGTACAGTATATACATATATACATACATGATTATGTATAGGTATAGATATATATAGGAATATCTATTTATAAATACATGCCAATGCACTGCCGAATCAACAAATGGCTTCTCTCTAAATGGCCATTCCATCCTCCCCAGCTTTACTTGTTTGTCTAGCTTTTCTTAAAGTACTTCTGGGAATTCAATGGCTGACTTTAGATTTCTGTCTTTCACTGCAAAACCTTTGGCCAAACCGTTAATCAATAACCTTTTATCAATCTCCACCAGGTAACCTAATCCTTGTATTATTCTTTCTACCTTCAGCAGTGTTTTGGCTGGTTCCCAATGGTGCGCCTCTGCTACCACTACCCTGTCCACAAAAAGGGCTACCGATTTGTGTTACCAATATTGCCCCTTCTGCAATGTACGCCAGGATGGTTACCTCCACAGCAATGGCACATGTCTCTATACTTACAAGAATCCCCCTGTCACACCTTTTGTCATTAAAAGCCCAGCATTTCATCCCTTCTGACTCACTTGTCTTACCCTGCCCTAAAGGCCTTGCACTCTGCTAATTCCATCACTTTCACAAGTCTAGACCACATGTCTAATAATTTAATACTGAAATCCTTCCTTCCCTTACCACCTAACTACAGGTTACCTCTCCTGAATTCCTCATCACAATTCTTCCAATAAATACACCAATCAAAGTACAGGTAGCCCTCAGTTTACGCCGGGGTTAGGTTCCAGAAGGAATGGTTGTAAATCGAAACCGTTGTAAATTGAAACCCAGTTTATAATGTAAGTCAATGGGAAGTGAGGGAGTTATATTCCAGGCCCCTCTCAAAATTGTCATAAGTAACACCTAATACATTATTTTTAAAGCTTTGAAATGAAGACTTTAAATGTTAAACAGCATTATAAACCTAACTAAATAATCACACAACAGACTATCATCAAACTAAGTTTAATGAACAAAAACATTTTTTACTTGTATTTTTCTGAAAACAGTTCTCTGCATTGTTAGCATGTTAGATAATATTGGGTCTGCACCAATTCTATGCATTTCAATCTGGAGTGATTAATAGGCAGTTAGGCACCCTCACCTCAAGCAGCTGGACAGGAAGATAATAGGGAAGTGGCTGCTAGATCTTGTTGCTCGATAGGTCTGGTTTGTGTACACAGATTAATTTCAGTCTGCTAAATTGCATAACTTTGCTTCAACACAAGCGGACAGCTCCACCTACTGGCTATTTTAATTAGTGCACTGCTTTTCAATAGCAGTCACATGACTGAAAAAAAGGTTGTTATTCTGAAATGGCGCAAATTGAACCAGCATAAACCGAGGGCTACCTGTATAACACTCTGCAATTAAGTAGCTGTACCTTAACATTCCTTTGAATTTATCCGGATTAGCTGATAAAAAGCACTCAGTGTATCAATATACGTTTCACCCATTCTGCAAAAGTCTGTTTCCCTTACTCTCTCCCCTTGATTTTACAGCCACTGCCTCCCTCATTATCTCAAACACATCTAGCTACTTTCCTTTCTGTGCTCTGATTACCGATTTCAGATGTGTAATTAAATTAACTGTATCAGTATGGTCCCTGAAACTTCATCATCTGGATTATAATCATCGTCACTATGTGCTTTCTCCTCTTTGATGGCAGCTGCAGACACAGGAGGAAAATCAATAGCACAGTAAGGGGTCGATTTATCAAAGCTGAGGCAGACAAGGGCGGATATACGCGTTCCTGTCCGCCTCAACTCGCCTCTGGTGGGGAGATTTTCCCCGGAGGAATTTACCATTGCATGCAAGCACTATTTTGCACTCGCATGCAATCCCACCCCTGCCCACGCACAGTCAATCACGCACAGACAGGAGCTGTCAATCTCCTTGGTCGGACTAGACCGCAGAGATTGAATTTCGCCACTGTTGAGTTGGCGAAAGGCTTTAACAAGCAGCGGTCTGATGACTGCTGCTTGTTAAATACGGTGTGCAGGTTCTCTTGTGAGAACCTGCAGCCGTAGGGTTTCAAAGGCTGGCGAAAGCCTTTGATAAATCGACCCCCAAGTAGTAACCCTGAGCTATAGTTGTGCTCAGGAGTTTAAAGGGACACTAAACACAAATTGTAAACTACATCCTAGTTCTTTAACCTGTGGTACGTGTGCCCCGTGGGGTAACTTGGGGTATTAGCAAGGGGTACTCAAGGGGGTCTTTATTTGTTTTCTTGATATATCTATTGCAAATATGACATATCAGAGAAAGCTGTGTTTCTCATTTCTACCCTTGAGCTCTCCTAACAGGGCAGAGTGTGAGTATTTCTCTGCCTAGGTTGGACCACTGGTCAATCACTGATTCACCTTAAATTGGTAAAACCTTAGATTCTGGCCTGATAGTGACATATGAGGGCTGGAAATGAGCTTCACTGATATGAACTGAGAAAGTGTATTACTGTGACCAAGTGTCACCAGAGACAAGTGCCAGATAAATGTGTGCCACTGTGAGATAATTAAAGTGCATCATACTGAAGCGTATCCCAGGAAAACTAGACAGTTACACTGTGTATGAAATGATTATTTAAAATAGAAAGACTGTACCATAAATATTACTTTCCTCATCACCTACAAAAAGGTTGAGAAACACTGAACTACATGATTATAAAACCTCATAAATAACAATCATTTTGCATTGAAAACTGCAACTTTGTTTTGTCAAATGAGTATATTGTGTTATGTTTATCCCTTTCACTGATTTCCCAATCCCCCAGAACAAAAGAACCCTTGCTAACCAATCACAAACTAATATTTAGGTATAGCACAAACTCTGCACGTGTGAGAATCATTTGCCTATCATGATTGTTGATGTAAAACTGATAATCTAACTTTTAAAAGCATGTTACACCATAGAAGCTTAGGGAGGGAGGTAAATGTAAATAAAAGCATAACATCAATTGTCTAAAAGTATTAACCCAAGTCTCCCTGGGTGAAAGTGAAACAAACTAATTTTTTAAATGTGTTTTACAACAAATGGCTGCAAAATAAATAATGAATGTATATTGCAATAATGTTGCAATAATTAAACATTTTATGCGTTGTTGAAATGTCAAATATAATAGTCCTTTAATGTAACTTTAAACTTTCAATTGCCCTGTAAAATGATCATTAAAGGGACAGTCTACTTGAAAATTGTTATTGTTTAAAAAGATAGATAATCCCTTTATTACCCATTCCCCACTTTTGCATAACCAACACAGTTATATTAATACACATATTACCTCTGTGATTACCTTGTATCTAAGCCTCTGCAGACTGCCTCTTATCTCAGTGCTTTTGACAGACATGCAGTTTAGCCAATCAGTGCAGACTCCTAAAATAACTTCACGGGAGAGAGCACAATGTCATCTATATGACACACATGAACTAGTACTTTCTAACTGTGAAAAACTTTAAAAATGCTCTGAGCTAAGAGGCGGTTTTCGACGGTTTAGAAATCAGTTTGATCCTACCTAGGTTTTGCTTTTTAAAAATACCACAAAGGTTATAAAGCAAATTTAATGATAAAAGTTAATTTGAAAGTTGTTTAAAATTGCTTGCCCTATCTGAATCATGAAAGTTTAATTTTGACAAGACTGTCCCTTTAAAGGGGCATGATACTCACACTTTTCCCTCTTCCACTGAAAAGAGGACGTTTTAAAATGCATTAAAGCACTTTGAAAAATGGGTGTTCCTGTACTGGAATAAAAACAACCTTTTTATGTTCTGTGGGAGTTGTCCCTCTCAGCCAGTGAGCAGTAAAGTTTTAGAACAGTTTTTATATAAGTTTTCTTCAAGCAAACCATAGTATTACAATGTACTGATCTCTCTTATACATTATTAAATAAAACTGAGTAATTACGCCCCCTTCACAGGGGCTGAACTAAAAATGAGCCTGTCTCCTAAGCTTACATTACAGCTTTTTAAAATAAAGATACCAAAAGAACAAAGTAAAATTGGTAACAGGAGTAAATTCGAAAATTGCTTAAAATTGCATGCTCTATCTGAATCATGAAAGTTTAATGTTGACAAGACTATTTCTTTAAGAAACACTACTGACATTGTTCATCATCTCCTATCACATCACTTTTCTATTAAAATCATCATCTTTGTTATAATGTCATTTAGAAGGTTTTGAATAAATTTCTTTAAAGTAGACGTGCACGGGCAATTTCTTTTTGCATGTTTATGTCTCTTTAAAGGGATATGAAACTCAAGACTAAGCAGTCACTTTTTTAAAAAAGGTTCCAATTTACTTCTATTATCAAAGTTGCTTCAGTCCAATGGTATCTTTTGTTGAAGAAATTCCTAGGTAGGTGTCTGGAGCACTAAATGAAATATTGCTGCCATGTAGTGCACTTGAAAATGGGCAACAATCTTGCAAAATTGCTGACATATAGTGTTCTAGACAAGTTTACGTCCCTGCTTTTCAACAAAAGATATGAAGAGAATGAAGAAAATGTTGTAATAGAAGTAAATTAGAATTGAAATTGCATGAATCATGAAAAAAATATTTTGCGTTGCATGTTTCTTTAAAGGGATATTAAATATTTTGAGATAGTAATATTAAATGATAAATCATATATATAAAAAAAAACTCTAAAATATATTTCATTATTAATTATGTCCCCTTTTCATGTGATTCTATTTTAAAACTGTGAGCTTTTCAGCTCCTGTTAGAAATGGAAGTGCAGAACACTGTTGTATTCAACACAGCCATTGGCTGCACTCTCTAGTGACCTATTTATAACTGTCCCTAATTGGCCACACCAGAGAAGGTAACCTAAGTTACAATATGGCAGCTCTCATTGTTTTATAGACAATAAAACTTTTTTTAATATTTAAACAGCTATTCAATTTTTAAAGCTCGTGGTAGCACTTAGCACTCAAAAAACTAAACCAGAGGTCACATAACATGTGAGCTTCCTTTTATAAAAAATTAAAAAAAAATTACCTTTTTTTTTTTTTTTTTTTTTTTTCCCCTGCACTAAGCAGTTTTTAGGGGTTAAAAGTGAGGAGTGTAGGGTGTTAGAAAAAAAAACAGAACTGAAAGTGCCGTTACATAAAGGTCTATGTGGACTGTGTGTTCCCAGTAAATATTTATGTATATGCTTATATACTTAACATGGAAGGGGACTGCACTCTCAGACTGGACTGGGTACACATCCCATGACCCTGCAACATGCTCAGCCCTGGGTGCTCAATGGCACTCACAGGAAGTTGTGCTGTCCCCAGAGTCACAGGCAGTTAACCCCAGACAGGTCTGGGTGCAAGGCCAGGGAAAATTACGCTGGAGACAGCACAGTTTCCTGTGAGTGCCAGTGAGCACCATGGGCTGAGCATGTTGCAGGGTCATGGGATGTGTACCCAGTCCAGTCTGAGAGTGCAGTCCCCTTCCATGTTTTGTTAATGTCTAGGGTGATAACATAAGTCTGTGCACCCTTCTCTTGTTCCCAATGTGTTTGATTAAGAGCTTGCATTGTTTGGCTGGTTTAGGGACCCAGGTTTTGGAAGGGACCTTTACGTGGTACCTGGGCTTGTCCTATTTGGCCAGATGCGGTAACTAACCCTTCCATTTTTGCTTTTAATCTTAGCTGAGAGCTTGTAAGTGAGTGCTGGACTTATATATATATTAATGTGTTAATATGTGTATATACATCGCTGCGTGACTTACCTACTTCGTTGCATTAGTTCCTATGCCGTGTCTAACGGCATTAGAACGGGGCTCCCATTGGAACCTATGAAAGTATGCTCTCATAAACTCAATGCTACCGTGCAATGCGAACAAGAGGTTGCGTTCACATTGCACAAAACTTGTAATACCAGCGCACATTTGCGTGTGCTGGTATTACTAAGTTAAGTTCAAATATCACTTTTGCAAAAGCGATATTTTCTAATCTGGCTCTTAGTGTTTAATGTCCCTTTAAGTATAATTTATTACTCCCAGTTAAAAAAAAAGTAACATTTTCTTTTCTATATTTTTCTTCCTCTCCAGGAATGTATCATTTCAAAACCTTTGCTTCTTCTTTATCATCAAAACAAACTGCTATCTATAAGAGTGGCTAATATATGAATCAAGCAAAAACAACTCTCTTTGACAGCTGAGAATAAAGAAAGACAGACTAAAAGCGAAAGTGATCACTAGACAAAGCTGAATTACCCATCAGGATGCTAAAAGACAAAATCCGTAGTGCTGAAGCTTCTAAAACAGTCAAACATTTTAAACATCTCTGCTGTAATTGGCAATTTTGTAATATTTATTCACAACAGATCTTATTGTCAGTGTCCCACTGGCTGCTCTCAGGAGAGTTGGCGTGAAATCAGTTTGAAATGGCGTGTCAAGTTTTTTTTCTAAAGTCACCATCTGTCTGATAGACTGAAGTCTGTTCTAATACACTGACCCAATGAATCTCTGCTAAAGAAATCCCCGGGGCTACGTTTTCCCCCTTGCCAGCTACTCACTGGGAGGCAGCATGATAGGGAAGCTTGATTGGAGAAAATGATTTAGGCAAAACTAAATGGAACTGTGCAAATGTAGGATGATAATTTTGCAAAGGGACTTCCAATTTGGTCATATCATTTAACCCCTGTGATGCCACAAACGTCTTAAAATGTATTGTATAGATTATTTTTTAATTAAATTAAAATATATATATATATATTTTATTTGTTTAAACCTCCGTGCACCAAAGCTTCCACAGTGTATTTTGGTTTCGTGGGGCCTTGTCCATAGCCATACATATTCCTAGCAGCTGGTGCAACCCTTGTTTGTATATATATATTTGACATAATGACAACATAAACGGGTACAAAAAATAATTTTGGACTAATTGTCACAAAAAAAGGAATTTCTTTTATTTAGTCCGATATTGACTCATGGGGTCGTTCAGAATTGGCTTGTTAATTAAATCCATTCAGCCGCTAATTCCAATGGGGAACGTCTTAAATAGAGTTAAAGGGACATGAAACACACAATGTTTCTTTCATGATTCAGATAAAGCTTACATCTTTGAAATTCACTTCTGTAATCAAATTTGGTTCATGCTCATGGTATCCTTTCTTGAAAGAGCAGCAATGTACTACTGCGAGATAGCTGAGCACATCAGGTGAGCCAATGACAAGAGGCATATATGTGCAGTCAACAATCAGCCTACCACCGAGTAGTGCATTTCTGCATCTGCCTACCTAGGTATGCTTTCCAACAAAGAATACCAAGAGAATGAGGTAATAGGAGTAAGTTTTAAGGTTGTTTACAAAATTGCATGCTCTGATTGAATGGTTAATAAAAAAGGGCTAGATTACAAGTGGGACGCTAACAGTTACGCGCAAGTGAAAAAAAGTTTATTGCGAGTGTTTGTGCTCATCAGGTTTTTCGCTCGTATTACATGTTAAAAGTAAATGCGATCGCTTGGGCAAAATTGAAGTTAGCGCCCTCAGAGCTCTGGTAAACTGTTTTGCAAAACAAAAAGGTGTCACAAAACAAATTAAAAATACATTACATTGTGCATTCACCCTCATAATAACGCCATCTAATAAAAATTATTTTAAAAAAATATAGCACAAAAAGTTATAAGGGCTCAAAAATATGAGGTCTCGTCTCAGGAGTTAGAAAAAAAGGACTGCAAAGAGCTTTAACATAGCGATATATAAATGTGCATGTCTAAAGATGTATATGTATGTATAGATATATGTTTATATATGTATACATATGTATTTATTTATTTATATGTGTCTATAGGTATTTACAGATGGAGCTTGAGGGCCTGTGGATGGAGCTTGAGGGCCTGTGTTTCTGGTGAGCCTGCAGGCTCGCCAAAAACAGCAGTTATGAAGCAGCAGTCTAAAGAACGCTGCTCCATAATCCTGTCCGCCTGTTCTGAGCAGGTGGAAACACATCGCCGAAAATCAACCCGATCAAGTACGATCTGGTTGATAGACACATCGCTGCTGGCGGCCGATTGGCCGCAAATCTACAGGGGGCGGCGTTACATCAGCAGCTCACAAGAGCTGCTGGTGCAATGCTGAATACGGAGAGCGTATTCTCTCTGCATTCAGCAAGGTCTGGTGGACCCGATCCGCACTGTCGGATCAGGTCCGCCAGACTTTTGATAAATATCCCCCATACACTCATCAGCCACTTTATTAGGTACATCTTGCTAGTACCGGGCTGGACCCCCTTTGCCTTTAGAACTGCCTTAAATCTTCATGGGATAGATTCAACAAGGTGTTGGAAACATTCCTCAGAAATTTTGGTCCATATTGACATGATAGCATCAAGCAGTTGCTGCAGATTTGTCGACTGCCCATCCATGATGCGAATCTCCCGTTCCACCACATTCCAAAGGTGCTCTATTGGATTGAGATCTGGTGACTGTGGAGGCCATTGGAGTACAGAGAACTCATTGACATGTTCAAGAAACCAGTGAGATGATTTGAGCTTTGTGACATGGTGCATTATCCTGCTGGAAGTAGCCATCAGAAGATGGGTACACTGTAGTCATAAAAGGATGGACATGGTCTGCAACAATATTAAAGGGACAGTCAACCATAGAATTGTTATTGTTTTAAAAGATAGATAATCCCTTTATTACTCATTCCCCAGTTTTGCATAACCAACACAGTTATATTAATACACTTTTTACCTTTGTGATTACCTTGTATCTAGGAACCTTCTTCCAGCCTCCTGATCACATGACTGTGACTGTTTATTATCTATTGTCTTAAATTTAGCATTGTATTGTGCTAGATCTTAAATAACTTTCTGTGCCTGAACACAGTGTTATCTATATGGCCCACATGTACTTTCTGTCTCTTTGTGTTGAAAAGAGATTTAAAAAGCATGTGATAAGAGGCAGCCCTCAAAGGCTTAGAAATTAGCATATGAGCCTACCTATGTTTAGTTTAAACTAAGAATACCAAGAGAAAAAAGCAAATTTGATGATAAAAGTAAATTGGAAAGTCAATTAAAATTAAAAGTCCTATCTGAATAATGAAAGTTTAATTTATACTTGACTGTCCCTTTAAGGTAGGCGGTGGAATTTAAACGGTGCTCAATTGATACTAAGGGAACCAAAGTGTGCCAAGAAAATATCCCCACACCCTTACACCACCACCACTAGCCTGAACCGTTGATACAAGGCAGGATGGATCCATGTTATGTTGTTTACGCCAAATTCTGACCCTACCATCTGAATGTCGCAGCTGAAATCGAGACTAATCAGACCAGGCAACATTTTTCCAATCTTCTATTGTCCAATTTGGTGAGCTTGTGCGAATTGTAGCCTCAGTTTCCTGTTCTTAGCTGACAGGAGTGGCACCCGGTGTGGTCTTCTGCTGCTGTAGCCCATCTGCTTCAAGGTTCGACGTGTTGTGCGTTCAGAGATGGTATTCATCATACCTTGGTTGTAACGAGTGGTTATTTGAGTTACTGTTGACTTTCTATAATCTCAAACCAGTCCGCCCATTCTCCTCTGACTTCTGACATCAACAAGGTATTTTTGTACACACAACTGCCGCTCACTGGATATTTTCTCTTTTTCGGACCATTCTCTGTAAACCCTACAGATGCTTGTGCGTGAAAATCCCAGTAGATCAGCAGTTTTTGAAATACTCTGACCATCCCGTCTGGCACCAAAAACCATGCCATGTTCAAAGTCACTTAAATCCTGTTTCTTTCCCATTCTGATGCTCGGTTTGAACTTCAGCAAGTCGTCTTCACCACATCCAGATGCCTAAATGCATTGAGTTGCTGCCATGTTATAGGCTGATTATTAATTTGTGTTACCAAGCAATTGAACAGGTGTACCTAATAAAGTGGCTGGTGAGTGCATATATAAGTGCATTGGAGTACTTTGCAGCTAAGTAGATTAAAACAGGTAAAAACATATGTATGCAATATTCATATTTAATAAAGTGTTACAGTGTGTATTTAAAGTAAACATCTCACATTCCAATGTTCCGCACATAGCAGAATATGTTCTATGTATTTATAAATAGATATTCCTATATATATATCTAAATATATTTTTACCTATATGTAATTATCTATTGGTATAAATATATATTTGAGCAAAATACCATCATATATAATATGTATTTAAGAATAAATAGATCACATTCTGTTATATGAAAAACATTGGAATGTGGTGTTTTCTGCATAAGAGTGTGTGTGGTATGAGAGTGTGTGTGGTGTGTGTGTTGTATGACAGTGTGTGTTGTACGAGAGTGTGTGTGTTCTATGAGAGTGTGTGGTGCGTGTGTGTGTATGTTTTATGAGAGTGTGTTTAGTGTGTGTTGTGTGTGTGTGGTGTTTGTGTTGTATTAGAGTGTATGGTGTGTATATTATTACCTTTTACAACACTTTCCAGTTAGACACACAATGTGTGTGTGTGTTGTATGATAGTGTGTGGTTTGTGTTATATGAGAATGTGTGGTGTGTGTGTGTTGTATGAGAGTGTGTGTTGTATAAGAGTGTGTGTGTTGTATGAGAGTGTATGTGGTGTGTTTGTTGTATGAGAGTGTGTATGTGTTGTATGAGAGTGTGTGGTGTTTGTGTTGAATTATAGTGTGTGATGTGTATATTATTACCTTTTACAACACTTTCCAGTTTGATACACAATGTGTGTGTGTGCTTGTGCGTGTGGTGTATGAGAGTGTGTGTGGTCTGTATTGTATGAGTGTGTGTGGTGTGTGTGTTTTGTATGAGAGTGTGTGGTGTGTGTTGAATCAGAATGTGTGTGGTGTGTGTGTTGTATGAGAGTGTGTGTGTTGTATGAAAGTGTGTGTGATGTGTGTGTTGTGTATGAGAGTGTGTGCTGTGTATGTGTTGTATAAGAATGTGTGTGTGTTGTATGAGAGTGTGTGTGTTTAATAAGGGTGTGTGTGTGTTGTATGAGAGTGTGTGCGTGTTGTGTATGAGTGTGTGTGCTGTGTTTGTTGTATAAGAGTGTGTTGTATGAGAGTGTGTGTGTGTGTTGAATAATGGTGTGTGTGTGTTGTATGAGAGCGTGTGTGTGTTGTATGAGAGTGTGTGGTGTTTGTGTTGAATTATAGTGTGTGATGTGTATATTATTACCTTTTACAACACTTTCCAGTTTGATACACAATGTGTGTGTGTGCTTGTGCGTGTGGTGTATGAGAGTGTGTGTGGTCTGTATTGTATGAGTGTGTGTGGTGTGTGTGTTTTGTATGAGAGTGTGTGGTGTGTGTTGAATCAGAATGTGTGTTGTGTGTGTGTGTTGTTTGAGAGTGTGTGTATTGTATGAAAGTGTATGTGGTGTGTTTGTTGTATGAGAGTGTGTGTGTTGTATGAAAGTGTGTGTGATGTGTGTGTTGTGTATGAGAGTGTGTGCTGTGTGTGTGTTGTATAAGAATGTGTGTGTGTTGTATGAGAGTGTGTGTGTTTAATAAGGGTGTGTGTGTGTGTGTGTTGTATGAGAGTGTGTGTGTGTTGTGTATGAGAGTGTGTGCTGTGTTTTTTGTATAAGAGTGTGTGTGTGTGTGTGTGTGTGTGTGTTGTATGAGAGTGTGTGTGCGTTGAATAATGGTGTGTGTGTGTGTGTGTTGTATGAGAGTGTGTGTGTGTTGTATGAGAGTGTGTGTGTGTTGCATGAGAGTGTGTGGTGTGTGTGACTTGTATGAGTGTGTGTGGTGTGTTATTACCTTTTTACAACACTTTCCAGTTTGACTACAATCAGGATTAAAGCATGCACGCATTTTAGTCCCTTTGCCAAACATTTCAGGTATCTTGTATATTACTTCAGACATTTTCCAACCAAGCATAAAAATAGGGTTGTGAAGGTATGTGGTATCATTGCGTTGGGTCTTGGGAAAAAAGTTTGAAGAACCCCCTAGGGCAGTGGACGTACAGTATTATTATTATTGGTTATTAGTAGAGCGCCAACAGATTCTGCAGCGTTACTTACTGTATAATGAGACACTGCGTTAAACGAATGAAAACAATGATGCACATATGCATTCTAGACTGCCCTTTAACAAATGACAATACATATAGGACAAATATATCACCAAGAATGGGGAGACAAACTAGAAGGCACAAGAACAACATTTAAAAAGACATAAATGAGGAGTATTTATATTTATCCTCAGCTGTCTCTAACATAATTCCTCTGGTTCTATCAGTACAGTTTGTGAAGCCGGAGAAGATGAGTGAGCACCGTGGTGCAACTGCACAGGCTGAAGATGCTGATTACAAACAGATGAATTCACGCTGCTATAATGAAAACAACACTCGCAGTCTCAAGTTAATGGTGGGAAACACAGAAGGTAAACAAAACTCATCGCTAGCCTTTTTATTCCCATCAGTTACTCTAGACTGTTTTGTTTTTTTTTAAACTTTACTCCTAGAACAAATTGATTACTCGCAATTCTATATCTTTTTAATGATGCGGATCATCTTCATAGGTTCCATGAGTATCTCATTTTGGTATTGCAGCAATTTTTTTTTTATCATTAAAGGTATATGAAACCAAAACATTTTATTGTATAAATCAGACAGATTATAACATTTTAAACAAGATTCCAATTTACTTCTATTATAAAATGTACTTCGTTCCCATGATATTCTGTGTTAAAGAGATACCTAGGTAGGCATCTGTAGCATTACATGGCAGGAAATGGTGCTGCCATCTAGTGTTCTTGCAAATGTATAACATACTTGCAAAACTGCTGTCATATAGGGCTCCAGACATGGGCCGGCTCCTAAGCCTACATCCCTGCTTTTCAACAAAAGATAAAAAAGAATGAAAAAATGATAATAGGAGTAAATTAGAAAGTTGTTTGAAATCACATGCTCTATCTGAATCATTAAAGGCAAATGTTGGGTTTCATATCCCTTTAATACAATAGTTGCCAGGGAACTCTACAAAATGACATATAATTACATTACAAATAAGAGAAAAGATTTGTAGGTCTACCAAATTCAAACTTGTTGGTATAATTTTATAATCCAGAAGGCATCAAGCAAAAGGTCCACCTTAAAGG
Source organism: Bombina bombina (assembly GCF_027579735.1). Taxonomy (NCBI): domain Eukaryota; kingdom Metazoa; phylum Chordata; class Amphibia; order Anura; family Bombinatoridae; genus Bombina; species Bombina bombina. The sequence continues at coordinate 153,250,467 of NC_069509.1, read as the reverse complement.
GACATGGAACCCAATTTTTTTTCTTTCGTGAGTCAGATAGAATATACAATTTTCAGCATTACAATTTACTTATATTATCAAATTGGCTTCATTCTCTTAGATTCTTTTGTTAAATGGACACTAGACCCAATTTTTTTCTTTTGTGATTCAGATAGAGCATGCAATTTTAAGCAACTTTCTAATTTACACCTATTATCAATTTTTCTTCGTTCTCTTGCTTTCTTTATTTGAAACAGAAGGCATGTAAGCAATTTTTTTGGTTCAGACCCATGGAAAGCACTTGTTTATTGGTGGGTGAATTTATCCACCAATCAGCAAGAATAACCCAGGTTGTTCACCAAAAATGGGCCGGCATCTAAACTTAAATTCTTACATTTCAAATAAAGATACCAAGAGAATGAAGAACATTTGATAATAGGAATAAATTAGAAAGTTGCTTAAATTGCATGCTCTATCTGAATCACGAAAGAAAAAAATTTGGGTTCAGTGTCCCTTTTAGCTAACAGCAGCACACTACTAGGTAGTGCATTGCTGCTCTTAAGCCTACCTATGTATGCTTTTCAACAAACGATATCAAAAGAATTAAGTAAATTAGATGATAGAAGTAAATAGGATTTTTTTCTTTAAACTCCATGCTCTATCTGAATCAATAAATATTAATTTAAATGTTACTGTCCATTTAATGTATTAAGGGTCATTATATGGTTCTATATTTTTAAATTAGAATTGTATTGTTCTGCACTATAAGTGTTTTGGAAACACAGGATAGAGTAAAAACAATTTGCAAGGAAGGCCACTACCCTCAAGGGTTTGCAGTCAAATGGAACAAGATTTGTGGCTTGGAAACAAAATTAATTAGAGGACTTCTAATGAGCTGCAGAGATAAAAAGGCCCACAAGAGAGGAACAGTAAAGGTAATATAGAGGTATTGAGTGGTGCTAAACACCCCAATTCATTATTATAACACCCCAATGTTGCCACCTGTCTTAAAGGGAGAAGCAATTTTAAACAACTTTCCATTTCCATTCCATTCCAAAATGTGCACAGTCTTTTTATATTTACACTTTTTGAGTCACCAGGTCCTACTAAGAATTCACAGAATATACTGCATTTGTGATTGGATGATGGCTGTCACATGATACAGGAGGAGTGGAAATAGACAATTCAATTGCATTGTCTTATTATCATGCATGTGTTGATTATGCAAATCTACTGTATTTACTTGATCTTTAGATGAGCAAACTAGAATTCTGTTTTTACATGTTCAGTACCCTATCTAAGGAGATGGCTAAAGGAGGAATTTTCATAAATAAAGGCTGGTATAATTAGCTGAAGATAGAATCTAGCATAACTACCACCTGGCTCCATTGTTATTTAGCATTGTTCACACCCCCATGTTTTGTGTGGTCTTGAACAGTCTCCGGAGAATTGAATATATTATTGCCAGCTGCAAAGCAGGTACCATGAACAAAAATTGGGTTTTTCTAGCTTCACTATTGGTCACTATTGTTAGTAATATTAGTCTCTAGATGGATTCCACTAAAGGAAAACTGAATAGTGCAGTTACCAGGGTTCACTCAGGATATTGTGCTGTCTGAGTCGAAGAATTAAATGATGCCTCTTCAACTCTTTGTACACTACAGACCAAATCCAAACATAGTCCTCAGCAGATTTAAATGTCACACTACTAGAGTGTGCTGATACCCAGCTGATGGACCCCATATAAAAGACATTCCTTTTTAAAAAAACAGAACACTATTAGCCAGAATATGCTCTCCTTTCTATGCCACCTCTGTCAAATGCTGCTTGCATCCATGCTGCGACCTCCCAACTCTTCCTATTTTAAAGGGACAGTCCCTGATTCTGAGCTCCGTCCCTCTGTCCCTCTTAGACAGCCATGTATCCCTCTTTCCAGAATTTTCCTTAGCCCCACCCACAGAACACCCCCAAACTGCCCTGACACACCCACAAATCGCCCAGAAATACCCTCAATCCTGCCCACTAACCACTCATGATCCCTACCCTCTCAACATGGCTCCACACACAAAATGGTGAAGGACTCCTATCAACCTCCTGTGTCCCTCATTCTCAGCCACAAATGTTGGAAGGTATGTGCCTGGGTCCATGCTGATTGGGTCCAGTAGTTGACCCCCCCCCCCATCTAGCTAGATTGCTGGCCCCAGCAATCACAAGATGGGTCCTACTAGGGGATGTGGCATTATGTTGTCAGTAACAAGGTACTAAGGAGGTGTACTGTGTTAGTAGATACAAACGAATACTTACTAGACCAAGGGCTATTACTATCAGTCATAAAGTATGTGCCACTACAAATAAAGGAGACACAGTTTGGTGAAATAAAAGTACAATACAGTAGAGCCATCAGGAGATGTGTGTAGAAGATGACCTAGATAATATATATTCCATTATGGATCTGAGAGTATTTTTTTCATGTAGATAATAGAAAAAAAGCATCTGTGCAATTAACAAGGTAGGTTCTACCAGCGGGAGTGACCAGAAATACTAAAGGCCACATTCAAACATTCAAGGAGAGGAGACCAGTTGGCTTTTAGAGGAGAGATTTCTACCTTGTTTAGGCCAATAAAAACAATCAATAGTGTAACTGCCCACAATGCTATGCAGCTGATTTGCTTTCCTCTGAGATTTTTCATTTTTTAGAAATTTTACTGTTGATTCACATATTTTTTTCTTCCTTATACGTTTTTTTAGGAAAATGAAGAATTTCCTATAAAATATTCAGTTATGCACGGTAGAATTTTTTTTTTTTTAATTATGAATTATGAATTTTGGTATTCTGACCCTTTACAACTAGTAGAATTAGAAAAAAACTATAATTTGTGTATATTCATTATTTAGTTTGCACACTTACCCTGTAAATAATGATTTTTCCTTTGCCTTGGCAGGAGTATATCCTGCAGGATTATGAACCTTGGTATTCTGACCCTTTACAACTAGTAGAATTAGAAAAAAAAACTATAACCTGTGTATATTCATTATTTATTTTGCACACTTACCCTGTAAATAATGATTATTCCTTTGCCTTGGTAGGAGTGCATCCTTCAGGATTATGAATTTTGGTATTCTGACCCTTTACAACTAGTAGAATTAGAAAAAAACTATAATTTGTGTATATTCATTATTTAGTTTGCACACTTACCCTGTAAATAATGATTATTCCTTTGCCTTGGTAGGAGTGCATCCTTCAGGATAATGAACCTTGGTATTTTGACCCTTTACAACTAGTAGAATTTAAAAAAAATTGAGTTGAGTCGTTGTGCAAGCCAAAATATTTAATAATGATTTATCAGCTTTCAGGTGCCATTAATTTCAATGGAAGCTGAAAACAACTACTGTATAAAACTATAATTTTTTGGCATCCACTTTGGCGGTTATCGGCCAGCATAATAAGAAAAACACCAGCAATGTAAGAGTAGCCTTGTTTTCTTTACAATGCCGTGCTTAAAAAACATGAAATCCAACATTTTATTTCATGATTTAGATAGAGCATACACTTTAAACAACTTCCCAATTTACTTCTATTAACTTTGCTTTGCTCTTTTTCATGTCCCTATAATAAATAATATATATTATGTACATATAAAATGTCACAATTCAGAACTAAATAGCAGTATTATTATGCATTTTTTAATGTTATGCTATTATGAAATTATTTATATTAATAACAGGATTCCTGATATAGAAAGCAGAAACTTTGGAGGCTTATTGTAGTAAAGGAAATAATATTATCTGCAACTTAACTACTATTTTGATAATATCAATTCTATAACTATCAGCTGAATAAATGGAGTAAAAAACTGCAATAGCCTAAACCACTATAATAACAGGAGAAAGAAGGGAAAAGTAATTTATATATATATATATATATATATATATATCTCAAAACAAATAGAATTTCCAGACTAGCCAGAAAAACCCAAAATCTTAAGAGCGCTCTAGATATGGTTTACGATATGCAATTTATATTGTTTAGATCCTTATCCCAAAGGATAAATAATAAATTAGAGATCCCAAACCTGTACTTCAGGGGAATGCAACCTGCAGCTAATCTAAAAGCAAAAAGGTACTCCTCAAATACCTCTTTTAACAATTAAACAACAAAAAAGAACATAGAAAACGCTGGTCGCCTTTGCATGTGTATATACAATTTAGAACAAGTCTAAAAACGAAGTCTATAAATATATATATAAAAGGTCGAAGTCCCATAATAGTTTTGTGTAAGTATTAAAAGCAGCTATATATATTTTTCAGATACACATGTATAGATGTATTCTTATATGTGAATCCTCAATATTAATCCCCTTTTGGGTGTCCACTTACTTTATTTTACCCCAATCAGTATGAGGTAAGTATAACGTATCACGGAATCCTCCTTGCAGTAGCCCTTTTTTCTCTCAGATGCTCGTTTGGTAGTAAATCTTCTTTGATTTCGGAGTCTCAGCTGTAGAAACTTTCAATCTTATGACTGATCACTACAAATAATCCCCACCGTGCACATAGAAGGGATGAAAGAAAACAGCCAATAGTGTAATACTGTTTAATAAAGTTAAAACATATTCATATAAATGCTTCACTCATCACGCTCACATTTAAAATCCTCACAATATGAGGTATTAGTATTGCACATAAAAAGACTCAGAGAAGGAAGTTACAAATGAAGGTATCACTGAAGTTTATTTACCAAACAGAACCCAATGCACAGGGGTCCTCCCTGATAATAGCGATTCAGTTTGCCCAAAATGTTAAAACAACAAAGCAGTCTAAAAACAAAAGGTCTATATGAGTTGACCACAGTCCGTGATACGTTATACTTCACATATAAGAATACATCACTACATGTGTATCTGAAAAATATATATAGCTGCTTTCAATACTTACACAGAACTATTATGGGACTTCGACCTTTTATATATATTTGTAGACTTTATTTTCAGACTTGTTCTAAATTGTATATGAACAATATGAATAAACGATATCATCCAGCACCCAGGTCACTTGCACACCACTTAGGGGTACCACCAAACCCTACCAGTAATATCAAGAAAAGTCCAAAGGATGTGGCAGCAATAGGTGAAATAAAATAAATTTATTTAAGCACAGCAAACACATGCAACGTTTCGAGAACACCTTCATGATTAAGGGAAGGTGTTCCCGAAACGTCGCCTGTGTTTGCTGTTCTTAAATAAATTTATTTTATTTCACCTATTGCTGGCACATCCTTTGGACTTTTCTAAATTGTATATACACATGCAAAGGCGACCAGTGCTTTCTATGTTCTTTTTTGTTTTATATATATGTCTGATGAAGGGGTGATTGATCCCCGAAACGTCACTTTTTTGTGCTAAATAAAGCACCTTTTCTAAAAATCCAGAGAGTGCAAGTTTCATCTATTCTGTATGTATATATATATATATATATATATATATATATATATATATATATATATATATATATATATAAATGTATATATATACATATATAATATTTATATAAATATATATATATATGTGTGTGTGTGTGTGTGTATATATATAAAAATGATCATGATTATTAAAAAGAAAAATAATAATAATAACTATCCCATATATATTTGGTATCCATGACCTAGAGAGAGGTTTAATATACACTCATAATTTAAGAAACAAACTTAAACAGTTATACTTACAAAAAGATAGCTCTTGATAAATATTTATTAAAATTTGTTTTGTTTTGAGGGTTTTTTGTTTTGCAAATCAGACTATACTGTTTGTCAAATTAATATATTAGGCCTAAACTCCATGCCTCAGTCTACCATCAATAAATAGTTTGTGTTGTATAATTACACAAGAGGTTACTATGAATATTGAAGGGATTGTATGAATTATCATGCGTCTGCCATTCTAGTGACACAGTATACTTACAAATTCTACATACGGAGATTAGATACAAATAAAAGGGATTAGGCACTCTGCAGGCCTCTCCCCTGTGTAGTCTGGAAGAATATTTTTGTATAAAATAGTTTCTTCTTCGGTTATTGATATTCCCTAGCAAGACATGTTGTAATATGTTTTCATGTTGTACAACAAATATATTGTTTTCCTATATTTATGAAAATGATTAAAAAAATGATTAAATATTCCTTCGAAAAAATAGAACTGCATCATGACCATACAAATCAAGGTCTGTTCGTGTAAAAATGTTGTTTTCATATTGTCTATAGTCAAAACAATTGAGATATATATATATATATAGATAGATAGATAGATAGATAGATAGATAGATAGATAGATAGATAGATAAAACCAAAATATTCTAATATAATGTATTCTTTAGTCTAGTTCCAGTAGTTGTGATTTAAATTAATTGATTAAAAAAGTCTTCTTTTGTCATTTGCTCTGCTACTTTGTTGTATCTCAAATTAGCCGCAGAACAAAGACAACAAGGGTCTAATTCTCCAAAGCTCTCTGCTCATGACACATTATCTAATAAAATATCTTTTATTACTAGGAGATTCTTCACAGGATTTTCTTAAAGCTAAATTTACACTAAAATATGTTTATCTTACTAAGGGCCCAATTCCTTAAAGCTCTCTGGTCTGGTGAGATTATCAGTACTGTGAGAGCCCTCAGTGCATTTTAGAAAGGCAAATTTTAGCTTGAGAGATTTTTTTTTCTTCTATGCAGTATTCTACATTACACTATAATGCTTGGGGAGAAAAAAGAAAGAGTTAATAAAGAAACATGACACCCCAATATTTTCTTTCATGATTTAGATGGAGCATACAGTCTTAAACAACTTTCCAATTTACTTCTATTATCTAATTTGCTTGATTCTGTTGGTATCCTTTGTTGAAAAGCATACCTAGGTAGGCTCAAGAGCTGGGAACTAGCTGCTGATTGGTGGCTGCACATATATACCGCTTATCATATGTTCAGCTAGCTCCAAGTAGTGCATTGCTACTTCTTCAATAAAGGATACAGAGAAAATGAGTCAAAATTGATAAAAGAAGTTATTTGGAAAGTTGTTTGAAATTATATGCTCTTTCTCAATCATGAATTCATGTCCCTTTAACTGTAAAAAATTTTAATTTCAGGAAGGTTTAATGGATCAGAAAATGCGGATTTAAAAATGCTAAATGAAAATGCTCAAATGTGTTGCAGCATTTTATTATGGCCCTGTTACCAGCTGACTTGTGCAGCAGAGAATAATTTGTTTCGGACGAATCATTTATAACGAATATTCAGAAAAATTTGTTTTACAGAATATTCGTTTGCTGTACTTTTCGGTATTTGTTTCATTTAAAACGAAACGAATACCAAATATTCAGTAACATTTACATTCGTTTTCGTTAAAACAAATGTAAATTTCCTTTACTGCAGGTGTAAAGTGTCAACCCAAGCGTGCTGAGGGAGCTGCGCTAATCCCAACCCTTCTTCACAGACCCCAGGAGTGCGATAATAAGAGGCTTAGTGCGACAAATCACAGAGCTAAAATATAAAGTCCTTTAGCGCAGGCTCTGGAATCCGCCGGGGTTAGCTCTGCCCCCCAGTAAACTATTGGTAAGTATTTTACCTTTTAAAACTAATTTAAAGGAAACAAATATATACTAACAAATGTTGTATATATTCATTTTCTTTAAAGAGATATGAAACACAGACTATTTCTTTCTCTTGGTATCGTTTGTTAAGAAGCAGGGACGTAATCTCAGGAGCGTGCACGTGTCTGGAGCACTATATGGCAGCAGTTTTACAAGAATGTTGTCCATTTACAAGAGCACTAGAGGGCAGCACTATTTCCTGCAATGTAGTGCTCCAGACAACAAGGTGTCTTTTCAACAAAGAATACCATGGGAACAAAGCAAATTTGATAATAGAGGTAAATTAAAAACTTTTTTTTTTAAATGGTATGATCTGTCTAATTCACAAAATAAATGTTTTGGGTTTCATATCACTTCAATATCAATAGCATTGATCAATATTTTGCAGTATTCTTTCATTATTTGTTGTATCCTATTTGAATGTGTTATTTTTGAAAATTGTGGGTTTCCTAGTTCTGAGAACTGGAAGTGCACAATACCAAAATAAAAATAAAAGTACCTAATTGTGTCTACTTCAGTAATGAGTCTGGATTGGTTCATACACATAAAGCAAGTGATAGGAGGAGTTTTGACATTGAAAATACATTTTAGCAATTGTATTCATGAAGCTTTCCCACATTGGTAAGCAATGGTATCATCATTTATTGCAAGAGTACAGAGAAAAGGAAATTTAAATGGACAGTTTAGTCAAAAATAAACTTTCATGATTCAGATAGGGCATGCAATTTTAAACAACTTTCCAATTTACTTTTATCATCAAATTTACTTTGTTCTCTTGGTATTCTTAGTTAAAAGCTAAACCTACGGCTCATATGCTAATTTCTTAGTCCTTAAAGGCCACCTCCTATCTGAATACAGTTGACACTTTTTCACAGCTAGAGGGCGTTAGTTCATATGTGCCATATAGATAACATTGTGCTCACACCTGTGGAGCTACTTATGAGAGGGCACTGATTGGCTAAAATTCAAGTCTTTCAAAAGAACTGAGATAAGGGGGCAGTCTGCAGAGGCTTAGATACAAGGTAATTACAGAGGTAAAAAGTGTATTAATATAACTGTTTTGGTTATATAGAACTGGAGAATGGATAATAAAGGGATTATCTATCTTTTTAAAAAAAATACAAATTCTGGAGTAGACGGTCCCTTTAAAATAATATTAAATTCTGTAATTGAAAAATGTAAATAATATTTGTATACTTATATTTTTTTTTATTTTTTGTAAATTGATCAAATTAGTGTAGCTATTTTTCTATATTGTTTTTTTCTCATCCATCTCGCTGTATCTTTAAATTAGAGTTTCTGTTGCAATGGACCAGAGTTAAGCAATCAGTTCAACCTAATAGACATTGGATCAAAAGCTTGTGTTGTCATCTTCGGTGTGTTACAGATCTTCATTAAACCTGCCAGCTCTTTTTGGAGTAAGGATATGAATTTGCAAACTTCATTTGATGACTGTTAATGCTTTAAATCTCTATCAGTGCTGCTCATCAGAGGCTGGATACGGTGCATTGCTGGAACTCATGTGTAGAACAGATAACCTGTCCTTGTCTTTCCATTTAGTAAATGAAGCCACAGTCTGCCCTTGCTATTAGAAATATGCAATATAATCTCAAAAATTAAATGCTTCTGTTTCTGCTAATCATTGAATCACTGGCACATAGATAGCAAAGAGATGGAAAATGCGTTTTTTTTAAACCCTACATTTATTCATTTTTTTATTTTAATGGGAAGTATAGTAAAGCTATCAAAGAGATGAAAAATGTGTGTTTGTAACCATATATTTTCTTTTAGTGTGGTATAGTATGGTATACTATAATAAAATAACATAGGTAGTATTGCAGATCTTATGGAGGGAAATTATAGTCAAATTAAAACAATTTTACTGTTTACAATGAAACAATGATAAATGATGAAAGGAAGGCAAACCCACACACATAGCGCTAGTTTAACAGTGGTGCTAACTGTTGAGCGTGCAACTGAAACCCTCGCATAAAGGGTAGTACATTTAAAAAGTTGCACTAAACACAACATAATTACATTGAAAAATACAGTTACACTCATATAAACACTATCTGATAAAAAATATTCATATAAATGTTATAATAGTATTTTTTTCATGTGCACTATCCCGAACACGTTAGACCTAAATTGCGAGCCCCGATGAGCGCTACACATATTTTACATTCCAATGTTATTCACATAGAAAAAACATATTTATTATTAAATATATATTTCTATATATATGTGATACTGTTAATGTAAAATGGATATCTATACCTAAAGGAATTTATATACAGGTATAGGTATATACGGAAGCGGTAGGTGTTTTCCTTCTGCACTCTCCATTGACTTATATGGGGAGAATAAGTTAACATGGTCACGATATCACATAGTCCTTTGATTATTGCATGCAAAACAATTACTTCTAATTAAGTTTACGCTTGTGCGGGAGCACTTAATAGCGCTCCACTTGTAATCTAGCCCAAGATATGTATCTGTATATATATCTATAATCTATCTGTTTGTCCATCTATCTATCTGTCTATCTATCTATCTATCTATCTATCATCTATCTATCTATCTATCTATCTATCTATCTATCTATCTATCTATCTATCTATCAATCCATCTATTTATCTATCTATCTATCTATCTATCTATCTATCTATCTATCTATCTATCTATCTGTCTGTCTGTCTGTCTGTCCATCTATCTAGTTCAAAAGTCTGATCGGTACAATATATTTAACTTTTTCTTGCAAGAGAGTTAATATTTTAAAAAATTCAAGGACATACAGTAACATAACTATTGGGACCTAACTGAACACACCTGGTGAGCAAATGACAAGAAGCATATGAAAGAAGGGGAAAATCTTTCATTATTTCATTGCTTAGTGTTTTATATAATAAAAATGTGATCCAATACCTTCTGTTTTCAATTCCTATCTGTTTCCATGCTATCTTCAGTCAAAAGTAGGTGTATTTTGAAACCCACCGTGAGGCTAATTTGCATTAGTCAATCACGAAGGGCAACCTGGGTTCTATCAATCATGTAATCTCCCTGTAGTGCGCAAGTATTCACGCATGCACTCTAAATATTGTGAATCTAGCGCATGTGCAAATAGACAAGGAGCTCTTCTCCTATGTCACTATTCTAGCAGTCACGTGACCGCAGTTAATTCAAATCCAGAGTCTGAGCTGGAGGCGCAGCACGAGATGGCGGCGTGCATGCGTGAGCTGTAGTGAAAGGGGTACGTGACAAATTAATTTAAGTAGGCTAATTGGAAGGCATAGATAGGCATTTTTCAGGGCATGTCGATCAGGCCGTATTTGTGGGCTGTCGAAGACTTCACAGGGAATATAATTATTTATATTTTAAACATGTTAGAGGCTTCGGTTTAGTCTTCAAGTAAGTTTGAATTGATATTAGTATGTATTTAAAACGATCCATGTGTTTTAAAATTACATTTTGAAAGTGACTTTTCTAATGCTTTAATTTGGACTTTGTAGAGACATGAAACCCAACTTTTTTTCATGATTCAGATAGAGCATGGGTTGTTGAAAAATAATCATCACAGCTAATTGACTCATTCCAATAAAATGACGCTAGAAACGTCCTGAAAGGATCCTGTTGCCATAAAATGCAATGCAGCTAATAGTTTCAATAGTCCCGGAATAGCTTGTGAGTCGTGAACGAGCCGTCATCAGCTCCAAATAATCTTCAATCTCTCGATACAGGTGTAATATGGATTCACGATCAAGCCGGAATCTTTGTATGATCTCTCGGTCAGAAAGGCCGTGTAAACCAACCCGTGGAAGGAATACACGGGGGACACAAACTCTCCTTCTTCTAACCAATCGATTAACAACATTTCCAGTATTCTGTCTTCTAGACCGGATTTGCATCACAGCTAATTGACTCATTCCAATAAAATGACGCTAGAAACTTCCTGAAAGGATCCTGTTGCCATAAAATGCAATGCAGCTAATAGTTTCAATAGTCCCGGAATAGCTCGTGAGTCGTGAACGAGCCGTCATCAGCTCCAAATAATCTTCAATCTCTCGATACAGGTGTAATATGGATTCACGATCAAGCCGGAATCTTTGTATGATCTCTCGGTCAGAAAGGCCGTGTAAACCAACCCGTGGAAGGAATACACGGGGGACACAAACTCTCCTTCTTCTAACCAATCGATTAACAACATTTCCAGTATTCTGTCTTCTAGACCGGATTTGCATCACACGGAGAATAAACAAATACAGAAGTGTCTCCATAGCTGATGAAATAAAAAATGTAAGTACAATGCAGATATTACTGCCTTTTATATATGTCTAGACTGGCATCTACATTGACTTTCCTATTGTCTTGTACCTTGCCCGCCACCTAAAAGGTGGCGAGGCAAAAATAACGAGGTGGGAGCGGAAATTGTAGTGAGCGGACAAATAGATTTTTTAGTACATTAGTTTATGGCGAGTTGGTGGTCAAATGTGTCTATTTACAGTGAAAAATGGAGAGGTAGTGAGGTTTGGCGGATAAGTACGCTCGCAATTTTAAATATGCGGGTTTGAACATAGTTGACGACTTTGTACATATCAGTTTGCGAGTTTTGACGCGAGATTTTTGCGGGTAGCTCGCTGACTGCTTAGTACATGGAGCCCTTAATATGTATTTATAGTATATACAATTTTGACTTTTTTGTTAGGATAATATATATATATGTATTTTTAGTAACTACAAATGTGACTTTTTTGTTAGGATAATATATATAATATGTATTTATAGTAACTATAAATGTGACTTTTTTGTTAGCATAATATATACAATATGTATTTATAGTAACTACAAATGTGACTTTTTGTAAGGATAATATATATATAATATGTATTTATAGTAAGTAGAAATGTGCCTTTTTTTCTTAGGATAATATATACAATATGTATTTATTGTAACTACAAATGTGACTTTTTGTAAGGATAATATATATATAATATGTATTTATAGTAACTACAAATGTGACTTTTTGTTAGGATAATATATATATAATATGTATTTATAGTAACTACAAATGAAGCTGAACTTTGTGTGACTTTTTTCTTTGAAAAATATTTACCTCAGTTTGCCTCATTCACAAGTCTGTAAAGGGCAGCCATTACATAAGTACATGTAAACATGATTCTCGGGTAGAGTGATTCACTGGGAATCCCCTGCTGTGTTATTGTCCTTTAATATTTACTATCACAAGAAAAACAAAAGCAGTGTCCCTCCCCCCTCATAAATAACAGGCAGAGTGTGGACAAATCTCTCAAGATGTTATTTTTGTAAGGATGCAAGAAAGCAGTTATTTAGCGTCTCAGCTTTTAAAGGGACATTAAATGCTGAAATTGTAATTCAAAATGTTTTAATTTTGCATAACTAAAGAGACATGAACGCCCCCAAAAAATATTTTGTAATTAAGACAGAACATACAATTTTAAAAAGTTTCCAGTTGACTTCCTTTATCAAATTTGCTTTGTTCCCTTGATATTCTTTGTTGAAGAACAACAGGAAATAGTTTGCAGGAAATAGTTCTGTCATCTAGTGCTCTTGCAAATGGAAGACATTCTTGCAAAACGTCTATAAAAGATTTTTCCTTTTATTTTATTTCCCCTGCTGAGGCCAGTTTGTTAACCTTATTAAAGGACCAGTACACTCAGGGGAGGGAGATATGTATTTGCCAATAATAATGGTATAGAAATCAAAGTTGATGCAAAAACATAAATATATCAATATAAAAACTTTTATTTTTTTACCTTAAAATATATTTTCCATAACCGTAGATCTCAACGCTCCTGGAATACCATTGTAAAATGGCTAGTGAACTAATAGTTTTCTAATAATTTTCTATCTAGGCTAATCGATAGTAGCGATGCAGATAAGGAATTATTCATAGTGCGCATGCGCAATTGGTATCTAAGGCTCGCGCTAGTCATTTTAAGAGGACGATATATGCCGTAGGTATGCGTCACCTGTCAGTCAGAATAGTTTCGTTAGCATGCACGGTACAAGTGATAGGGGCTTTAAAGTCTAATAAAATGTGCACATACAATGCACATTCATCACACCAATCCAACCAGCCTGGTTTGATAAATCCCCACTTTCACATTCCTCATATCTTTATACGGAGCTTGATAAATTGACCCCATTAAAAGCAGCAGAATTGCACCATAAAAACACAATGTAATAGCACTTACTCTGAATTTTAAATGAGCAATAGCTGCAACAAAACACAAACTGCAAGACGGTGGCACACAGTATAAGCTTTACCAACAGGCTCCTGTAATGGGTTAAAATAAAAGAACGGCTTTAAAGGGCCAGTAAACGTACCAAATAATGTTATATAATTCTGCACATGGTGCAGAATTATATAACATTAGCTGAGCGCTAGCTTTATTAAACAAAGAGTTGCATAGATACAGTATTTACCTAAGAAAATGACTTTTACAGAACGCCGCTCCTTGCTCCACTGAGCGGGTCTGTTTTTTTTCAGAAGCACATCGTGGCACTCTGTCTATTCACAGCAAACCTGACCGCGCCAGTAAACTCAATCTAGCTCGCCCCCGCTCTGGTCTGGTAGTGGGACATTTACATTTATTTTCGTTAAACAAATGTAAATGTTTTGAATATATAGGTGAAAAATACGCACTCTGGAGAATGCTTACCTGACTCTCTTCTCGCCAGAGCCCTGGCTGCTCTAACACCTGGCTTAATGCTCTCTGTTAGCGTGGACAAGAAGAGGATCAGGCTAGGTTGCTCTCCAGCGTGTTAATGTAAGTATTTAACCCTTTAAAAAAAACTAAAGGAAACAATAAATACTGCCAAATTTTATCAGAATTTTTAGTTTTCTTTAATTTTAGTTGGGGCATTCATTTGGATTTTCGTTTTCATCCACGAAAATTAAAATCCCATTTTTGTCACAAATGTGCGTTCATCTGAAAACAAATGTTAATTTCTAGTGAGTAGTAACCATCTTACTGAAGTTGTAGCCAGGAGATTAAAGGGCCATTAAACCCCAATTTTTTGTTTCATGATTCAGATAGAGCACATAATTTTAAACAACTTTACAAATTATTTTATTATCAAATTTGCTTCCTTCTCTGGGTATCCTTTGATGAAGGAGCAACAATGAACTTCTGGGATCTTTAATTGACAAGTGAGCCAATAAAAGGGACACTGAACCCACATTTTTTCTTTTGTGATTCAGATAGAGCATACAATTTTAAGCAACTTTCTAATTTACTCCTATTATAAATTGTCTTCATTCTCTTGGTATCGTTATTTGAAAAGCAAGGGTTGTTCTTGCTGATTGGTTGATAAATTCACTCACCAAAAAACAAGTGCTGTCCAGTAATATGAACTATAAATTGGCTTGCTCCTTAACTTAGATGCCTTCTTTTTCAAATAAAGATAGCAAGAGAACAAATAAAAATTGATAATAGGATTAAATCAGAACGTTGATTAAAATTGCATGCTCTATCTGAATCATGAAAGAAAAAATATCAGTTCAGTGTCTCTTTAAGAAAAGGCATATATGTGCAGCCACCAATCACCAGCTATCTCCTAGTAGTGCATTGCTGCTCATGAACCTACTTAGGTATCCATTTTAAGAAAGTATACCAAGATAACAAAAAATAAAAAAAAATAGAAGTGAATTGGAAAGTTGATTAAAATGGTATACTCTATGTGAATCCTAAAATAAAATGTGTTAGTTTTATGTCACTTTAATGTCCCTTTAAAACTACATGCTCTATCTGAATTATGAAAATCAAATTTTGACTTTATTGTCCCTTTAATAAATAAATAAAAATAAAAAATATTCTCCAGCAGTTAAAATTGATTATTTTACCACATTAAAGGAGAACAAAAAATAAACTACACTGTCTTTTAAAATCCGTTTATCATTGTTATATTCCACTTATTCATCTTGTCTTGATAAGTGAAACTTAGGTTTCATCATGGTGGTCCCCATTACTTTAAAAATGTTAAATCTTGATATTTAAACAGCTAACATAGAATTAGGATTACAAATGGCACACAATAATATAGGGCAGTGAGCATGGAAAGGGGGAGTATGAGTATGAAGGGGGGAGTATGAGTATAGAAGGGGGCATGAATATGAAGCGGGAGTATGGAAGATGCAGGTGAGTGAGCATGGAAGAGGCAGTGAGAATAGAAGGGGGGAGTATGAGCATGGAATAGGGGAGTATAAGTATGAAGGGGGAGTATGAGTATGAAGGAGGTATGAAAATAAAGGAGGAGTATGGAAGGTGCAGTGGAGTGAGCATGGAAGGTGCAGTGAGCATGGAAGTGGGAGTATGAGAATGGAAAAGGGGAGTATGAGTGTGAAGGGGTAGTATGAGTATGGAAGGGGCATGAATATGAAGGGGGAGTATGGAAGATGCAGGGGAGTGAGCATGGAAGGGGCAAGTATGAGCATGGAAGGGGGGAGTATGAGTATTAAGGGGGAGTATGAGTATGGAAGGGGTATGAAAATGAAGGGGGAGTATGGAAGATGCAGGGGAGTGAGCATGGAAGGGGCAAGTATGAGCATGGAAGGGGGGAGTATGAGTACAAAGGGGGAGTATGAGTATAAAGGGGGAGTATGAGTATGGAAGGGGTATGAAAATGAAGGGGGAGTATGGAAGGTGCAGGGGAGTAAGCATGGAAGGGGCAAGTATGAGCATGGAAGGGGGGGAGTATGAGTGTGAAGGGGGAGTGTGAAGAGGGAGTATGGAAGGGGCAGGGGAGTGAGCATGGAAGGGGGAGTATGAGCATGGAAGGGGGGAGTATGAGCATGGAAGGGGGGAGTATGAGCATGGAAGGGGGAGTATGAGTGTGAAGGGGGAGTATGGAAGGGGCAGGGGAGTGAGCATGGAAGGGGGAGTATGGAAGGGGCAGGGGAGTGAGCATGGAAGGAGGGAGTATGAGCATGAAGGGGAGAGTATGAGTATGAATTATTATCAGTAAATGTTTGATTTTTATACCTATTTTATATACATGGAGTCACGTAAAAATGTCTCGCGCGAAAAGGGGTCGCGAGTGGAAAAAGTTTAAGAAGCCCTGGTATAGAGTATGTAATATTTTGCGCAACTTCACAAAAAGAATAACGCGTAATCTGGTATTATCACCTAATGGTTAAATATTTTAACCAAACCAACTTAATGCAGCCAAAACATTTTTTAGTGCATCCTATATTTTTTAATGAATAGCGAAGGGAGCGCCATTAGCACACTCATTACGCTCATATTGCAAGTGGTGAGTTAAGTATTGCACTCTAGCGCAATCCAAAATACTGCTGTAAAATGTACAGCGCTCTTTAAGATCTGAAACCATTATTATTAATAGTATAACACATAATTACATAAAACTCAGTTATACATTAAAATAAAACCCATAGTCACATTTACAAATGTACAAATATTATATTTAAAAGAATAATCTAGTTTAAAAATAAATTGTTCAATGCAATAACACCTACTCTAAATTTTAAATAAGCAGTAGATTTTTGTTTTGTTTTCCGGCCCCCTAAATCATGTGACAGACATCATCCAATCACAGACTAGTACACGTATATCCTGTTAGCTTGTGCACATTCTCAGTAGGAGCTTGTTTCCCAGAAAGTGTGTATATAAAAAGACTGCGCAAAAATTGACAATGGAGGTAAATTGGTAAGTATCTTAAAATGGAATGCACTATCTGAATCATAAAAGTTTATTTTGATTTGAGTGTCCGTTTAACTCCTTCAAAAGGGTTAAGCACATAGTCAAATTCGTACTCTTTAAACACCCTTGTTTGCTCAAGATGAAAGATGTGGCCAGTGACACGTATGCCTACCTCTCATTTGCTCACCAACTGTAACAATAACTAAAGATGACGATGAGCACAACATTTGTATTAGACTTGTGCATTTGTTTGGTCCTAAATTTTTGTTCTTGTTTTTAACAAAATGAATATCCGAATGAATGCACAAAGAAAATGAAAGAACACAGAAAAATACTGATCAAAATCATCAGTATTCATTTGTTTTCATTAATTTTTAAAGGGGTTAATACTTACCTTAACGCCCTCTGGAGAGCGCGCTAACTTGTTTCTCCTCTTGCCAGTGCTCTGGCCGTGCTAACTGGAGGTTTCATGCACTCAACTCCCAGGTCCTGTACTAAAAGTTAGTGCAGGTCCTGTGAACCGAGAGCGTTAAGCCTGCTGTTAGCGAGGCTGTGACTCTGGCAAGAAGAGGATCATGTAGCGCGCTCTCCAGAGAGCTTTAAAGGGATAGTAAACCTCACATTTTTTCTTTCATGATTCAGATAGAGCATGCAATTGTAAGCAACTTTATAATTTACTCCTATTATCAAATTTTCTTCCTTCTCTTGGTATATCTATTTAAAAAGCAGAAATGTATGTTTAAGAGCCGGCCCATTTTTTGGTTCAGACCTGGTTTGCACTTTTTTTATTGGTGGCTAAATGTAACTAACCACTCAACAAGTGAAATCCAGGTTCTCAACCAAAAATGGGCCAGCTCTTAAACATAAATTTCTGCTTTTTAAACAAAGATAGCAAGAGAAGGAAGAAAAATTGATAAAAGGAGTAAATTAGAAAGTCGCTTACAATTGCATGCTCTATCTGAATCATGAAAGACATTTTTTTTAGGTTTACTATCCCTTTAATTCAGTATTCGTTTAATTTAATTTAAACAAAAAGAATACTGAGTTGTCAATTTATCAAAGCGTCAATCTCAGTGCATTCGCCGGCATCAATACGCTCGCCAGACATCGATGATGCGGATCTGAATACGATATCCTTATTTATCAGAAAGGCCGTTAAAAACATGCGCGTGTGAAGAGCATCAGACTGTTAACTAACAGTCATCGATGTCGCAGTTATTCTGGTTTTTCCAAACTTACGGCTAGATTTAGAGTTCTGCGGCCAAAGGGGTGCGTTAGCTACGCATGCTTTTTTCCCCCGCACCTTTTAAATACCGCTGGTATTTAGAGTTCACAGAAGGGCTGCGTTAGGCTCCAAAAAGGGAGCGTAGAGCATAATTTACCGACACTGCAACGGTGCTTACGGACGCGGCCAGCTCCAAAAACGTGCTCGTGCACGATTCCCCCATAGTAAACAATGGGGCCGTTTGAGCTGAAAAAAAAACTGACACCTGCAAAAAAGCAGCGTTCAGCTCCTAACGCAGCCCCGTTGTTTCCTATGGGGAAACACTTCCTAAGTCTGCACCTAACACCCTAACATGTACCCCGAGTCTAAACACCCCTAACACTTATTAACCCCTAATCTGCCGCCCCCGCTTTCGCTGCCACCTGCATATTTTTTTAACCCCTAATCTGCCGCTCCGTACACCGCCGCAACCTACATTATACCTATGTACCCCTAATCTGCTGCCCCTAACACCGCCGACCCCTATATTATATTTATTAACCCCTAATCTGCCTTCCACAACGTCGCCGCCAGCTACCTACAATAATTAACCCCTAATCTGCCGACCGGACCTCACCGCTACTATAATAAAGTTATTAACCCCTAATCTGCCTCACTCCCGCCTCAATAACCCTATAATAAATAGTATTAACCCCTAATCTGCCCTCCCTAACATCGCCGACACCTAACTTCAATTATTATCCCCCTAATCTGCCGACCGGACCTCACCGCTACTCTAATAAATGTATTAACCCCTAAAGCTAAGTCTAACCCTAACACTAACACCCCCCTAAGTTAAATTTAATTGTTATCTAACGAAATAAAATAAATCTTATTAAATAAATTATTCCTATTTAAAGCTAAATACTTACCTGTAAAATAAACCCTAATATAGCTACAATATAATGAATAATTATATTGTAGCTATTTTAGGATTAATATTTATTTTACAGGCAACTTTGTAATTATTTTAACCAGGTACAATAGCTATTAAATAGTTAAGAACTATTTAATAGCTACCTAGTTAAAATAATTACAAAATTACCTGTAAAATAAATCCTAACCTAAGTTACAATTAAATCTAACACTACACTATCAATAAATTAATTAAATAAAATACCTACAATTATCTACAATTAAACCTAACACTACACTATCAATAAATAAATTAAATAAAATACCTACAATTATCTACAATTAAATAAACTAACTAAAGTACAAAAAATAAAAAAAGTACTGTTACAAAAAATAAAAAAATAATTTACAAACAATAGAAATATATTACAACAATTTTAAGCTAATTACACCTACTCTAAGCCCCCTAATAAAATAACAAAGCCCCCCAAAATAAAAAAATGCCCTACCCTATTCAAAAATTAAAATAGAAAGCTCTTTTACCTTACCAGCCCTTAAAAGGGCCTTTTGCGGGGCATGCCCCAAAGAAAAAAGCTCTTTTGCGTGTAAAATAAACATACAATACCCCCCCAACATTACAACCCACCACCCACATACCCCTAATCTAACCCAAACCCCCCTTAAATAAACCTAACACTAAGCCCCTGAAGCTCTCCCTACCTTATCTTCACCACGCCGGGTATCACCGATCGGTCCAGGCTCCGAAGTCTTCATCCAAGCCCAAGCGGGGGCTGAAGACATCCACCATCGGGCTGAAGAGGTCTATCATCGGGCTGAAGTCTTGATCCAAGCGGGCGCTGAAGAAGTCCATCATCGGCCTGAAGTCTTGATCCAAGCGGGCGCTGAAGAAGTCCATCATCGGCCTGAAGTCTTCTATCAAGCGGCATCTTCAATCTTCTTTCTTCCGGATCCATCTTCTTCCAGCCGACGCGGATCCATCCTCTTCTACCGATGCCTACTCGCCGAATGACGGTTCCTTTAAATGACGTCATCCAAGATGGCGTCCCTCGAATTCCGATTGGCTGATAGGATTCTATCAGCCAATGGGAATTAAGGTAGGAAAATTCTGATTGGATGATGGAATCAGCCAATCAGATTCAAGTTCAATCTGATTGGCTAACCGGCGTTAGCCCAGAAAGCTCTTAACTCCTGGCTTTTTTCTGTAGCTGGAGTTTTGTCGTTAGATTTCTAACGCTCACTTCAGCCAAGACTCTAAATACCGGCGTTAGAAAGATCCCATTGAAAAGATAGGATGCGCAATTGGCGTAGGGGGATCTGCGGTATGGAAAAGTCGCAGCTGGAAAGTGAGCGTTAGACCCTTTCCTGACTGACTCTAAATACCAGCGGGCGGCCAAAACCAGCGTTAGGAGCCTCTAACGCTGGTTTTGACGGCTAACGCAGAACTCTAAATCTAGGCGTTTATTTATACCGTTTGCTTACTGTCCATGAACAAGGACATTTATCAAAGCTAATCTTTTATTTTTCAACTGTTAATGTCCAAGAAATAGCTACATTTATACATCAACAAACAATATCTCATAGAAAGTTATTTTTATATTTATTTGTTATACAAAAAAATCTGTTATATGATATTTTCACATAAATTAATGTGTATTTGTATTTCTAGAAGTCATGATATGCTTTTATCTCATTTTTTTTATAAATGATTATTAATGCTAGAATTTGTACATATATCTTTCCACATACTTGTATGTATATATATATATATATATGCATTGTTTTTCAAATATTCTAAATATAAAATTTTCTGCTTGAATTAGTTCTTTTACCCATAATGGGTTAATAAAATACAGGTGCCTGCAATTATCTTAACTCCTTACCTCTTAAATAGTACTAGTGGGTGTGGACACAAACTATGCCAGTGAACAAGGGCTAAGATTTGGCCCGAAACATGTTTGGCTATTTTAGTCCTGAACATCTTGTTGCAGGCCTGTGACTTTTCTTTTTCTATGTTGAAACTTTTAACTTTTTGATGAATAAAGTTTGAATTTTTTACCTATTTTTCTAGTCCTCTTTCTGGAGTAGCGGGATAGCAGAGTGTGTTTACTATATATATATATATATATATATATATATGTGTGTGTGTGTGTGTGTGTGTGTGTTTTGTCAGAAATCTTTTTCAAACATATTTACATGTCCCTAAATTCCTTTTTTTGTTCTAAACAATGTTGTCTTTCATATCTCTGTGTTTATTTATACCACTATATATATATATATATATATATATATATATATATATATATATATATATATATATATATAGTGTAAATGTATTATTCAGAGCAGGAATAATTGTAAATATAACATGTAATCAGGGTATCATATGTATTTATTTGCAATCAATTGGTATTTTAAGAGCTGGGCCAGTTTTCTCTCTGTACCTGTGTAACCCCTCCTGATTGCAATCTAGTTTTAAAAACCACCCCTTCACAGGTGTTATAAAATGGGCTGGCATATAAGATGACATTTCTTACTGAAAAATAAATTTACGAGAAGGAAGAAATACACTGAAAATAGCATGACAGTAAAGAAGTGATTTTAATTTCTGCTGTATCAGAATCATGACAGTTTAATGTTAGGTGGGCTATCCCTTTGAGCTATTAGCTTAAGATTATATTGAAACAAACATCACTTTGAATTTTAAAATCCTTGTCTAAAATATTACACTGTGTGTCCTAATGTCAGCATCAATGTTTATCTTTAATTCTAAATTCACATATACATACTTTCAAAATATAATACACAATGTAACAAATGGCACTTACAAGTTCTGATGAGTGATCAAAGACACAAGTATCAAGCAATTTGATTCATTAGTGATAGTTTTATAAATGTATATTTGAATCAGATTGGCTGATGTCATAAATCATGTGATTATGCATATTCCAATCAAAAGTGGTTGAAAAATTCACTAGTGTGTGGACTGTTTAGGAGTTTGCGTCATAATTGGTGCGAAAAGTGTTGCGTCAAAATTGGTGCGAAGTGGAGAGTGTGACTTGCATTACATGGCTTAAACATAGTGCACATAGATTTTTCCCAAAAAAAATAAAAAGGAAGTTAGCTATATTATGTTGTGTATTTATTTCATTTTTATCTCTATATCTATTAGTGTGACAAGTTTGGAGCAAAACTTTTCAACAAATTTGGAGAAATAATATTTTCCCCTTGCTTTGTAATGAAAGACAAATTTGTAACATAACCCATAAGTAGTAATTTATTTTTCATTTTTATCCCTATATTTACTAGTGCACAAAATGTGGAGCAATAATATTGTTTGATTTTGAAAGGGTATACAATTTTAATAGAGTTTCTAATTCACTTTTATTATGTAATATACTTCATTCTCTTGCAGCATCGAACATAAGCTTTCTGTGCTTTCCGACTCCCATTGAGTTCTATGGCATCCGCAACCTGAAGGGTGGCAGATTGAAAACTAGGTGCGCTGCATCGGAATACACGCGAGCATACCTATTAAATGTTTGATAAATTTGAAAAAGGTTCAAATAGAGTTGAATCTGAATTCAAAACATCTGTAATGATGCAAGCATCGATCTGATTTGGATTAAGATCGCGGGATCGTATATTATGTCACAAATTTCAACATTTGCCTATCTTGACGCTTTGATAACTACGGCGGATCAATCTTGCAAAACAAATACGACGCAGAATTCAAGCTTATTTTCAGTTGACGCTTTGATAAATAGACCCCTGAAACTAATTTCCTGGAAAATTCAGAATGAAAATTTGGTCCAAAACGAAAGTTTCTAGGCTGCACATCTCGGGGTCCATCCGATAAAAATCGTCGCCCGCAAAAGCCGGCGACGCCAATATTTGCGCGGGTTTGGTATCACATATACGGCGTAACCTAGAAGTTACGCGCGTATATTTCTGCCGTCGCCCGTAGTTTTTTGGGCTATAGGCAGGTATACCAAACCCACGCAGTTTGGTATCCAATATGCAGCGTAAGGACTTACGTGGCGAAAATGGAGAAAACTTACTCCATTTTCACCTCGCCACAAAAAGCAGCCGTAAGAAGCCTTACGCTGACTATTGGAGCCCCGTAACTCCCTAAACTGGCTGCTAAAATAAACCTAACACCTAACGCATGCGCAATGTCTATCTCCCTGTCAACCGCGATCTTCTAAAATAAACCTAACACCTAACGCATGCGCAATGTCTATCTCCCTGTCAACCGCGATCTTCTAAAATAAACCTAACACCTAACGCATGCGCAATGTCTATCTACCTGTCAACCGCGATCCCCCCCCGAAATCCCTAATAAAGTTATTAACCCCTAAACCGCCGCTCCCGGACCCCGCCGCCATCTACATAAACTAACCCCCTACTGTGAGCCCCTAAAACCGCCGCCATCTACCTTATCTATCCCCTAATTAGAACCCCTTACACCGCTGTCATCTACCTTATCTATCCCCTAATCTGACCCCTTACACCGCCGCCACCTATATAAAAATTATTAACCCCTAATCTAATCCCCCTATACCGCCGCCAGCTATATTAATATTATTAACCCCTAATGTAAGCCACTTACACCGCCGCCATCTCTATTAAAATGATTAACCCCTTATTTAATCTACCTACCACGCCGCCAGCTATATTATCTATATTAACCCTAAGTATATTATAGTTAATATAGGTATTACATTATATATATTAACTATATTAACCCTAATTATATTAGGGTTAATATAGTTAATATAGTTACTATAGTATTTATATTAACTATATTAACTCTATCTAACCCTAACACCCCTAACTAAATTTATATTAAATTAATCTAATTCATTTATAAACTAAAATATTCCTATTTAAATCTAAATACTTACCTATAAAATAAACCCTAAGGGGGCGGAGCCAGCGCTCACAGGAGATGGCTGCACGTTTGTGAGCTCTAGTCTCCCTTAAGGGCTAAATCAACTTAAATGTGAGTGTACCTAGCTCAATTGATCTGCTAAGAAGCCTCGACAAGCCCCACTTATCAACCTGGATTGACATCTGACCGGATTTACAGTGTAACAGTAAGAAGACGACATTTCATGACACCGAGGCATGTGGCCTACATCGCACCCAAGCGCCATATGAAGGAGACGCTGCATGTCACTGATCGCGGTCAGAAGTGAAAGCTGCTATAAAGCCCGCGGGGGATGAGTGACCGCAGTGGTAAGCGGATATGTGTTGCCTGAAGTGGGTGTCTTTTTGTGAACTTACTGTGCTCATGTGAGGCCCCAGGAAGGGAAGCGCCAAATCTAGTGGAAGGCCGCAACTGACCATAATGAACCGGAATACATGGCCTTTTACAGTGACGACCGATAAACTTGCTATAAGGGGGCAGCAATAAAACATAACAACGGAGTAAGAGATATGTTTAATATTGATCAGTATGAACTGTGCCTATCATATAAATAAAAATACACCCCACTGACGCATGCTGCGCACTCCTGGACATGTACGACCAGCTTAGGAGGGTAGAAAAGGTAGTAAACAACACACCTCGGCTGCAGATTTATAGCTGATGATAAATACATGAGCTGTTGTGTTACTGAAACTAATTTACTTAATACACCTACAGTTGATTGATACTTCACCTTGCCCTTTCTATCAAGATACCAAGTACCGATCTCTTTCTCATAGGAGTTAAAATGTCTCCCAAAAAGGGAAATAAGCCAGACAAGGGCGCAAAAAAACGGACAGCAACAAATCCTTCTGTGAATAATTTTTTCAAACACATAGACACACCTGGGAAAGTGCTAACAGCTACAAGTGAGACCAGGGGAGATGCTTCATCGGCCTCATCTGAATCGGAGGGAGAGAGTTCAGAACATGCTATCTCAGTTCCTAGAGCCCTGCTGAACTCTTTGCCCTCAAAAAAGGACTTTTCCAACCTAATTGGCCAAGTTAAGCAATGCATAAGGGAGGAAATCTCCGAGATTAAAAAGGAAATTTCAGATATGGGCCAGAGAGTAGAAAAATTAGAAGATACTACTGCCCTCACTGATTCCAACATACTCTTTCTCAGGTCTAAGGTGGCCTTTCAAGATGAGCAACTGTTACAAATGGAGAACAAGCTAGATGACTTGGAAAACCGTAGTCGTCGTAGCAACATTCGAATCAGAGGTATCCCAGAGACCATCCTACCAGCAGATTTGGAAGACTACCTACAAGGAGTGTTTACTCTTGTCTTGGGAGTGGACTCAGAAGCCACGATAGCACTGGATAGGTTTCACCGGGCTTTACGAGCAAAACCTCTGGGCGACCAGCCCCCAAGAGATGTAATTGTCAAGATTACTAGCTATCAAATCAAAGAGGAGATAATGAAAAAAGCACGACAGAAATACCCTCTTAAGTTCAGGGCTGATCCCATTCAGCTATTTGAAGATTTGACTCCAAGAACATTACAGAAGAGACGTGAATTTAGATTCTTCACCACCACACTGAGACAGCGTAATATCCTATACAGATGGGGCCACCCTTTCAATCTGCAAATCCCATGGAAAGGAAGAAGATTAATCTGCAATACAACAGAGGATATACAGAGGGTCTGCAAGGCCCTGGAAATCACCAATATGCCTCAGCAAGATGAAATCAGTGAAAGAAGAGGGGAGAGACCCCATATGGCACCACCTCTACCACAGAGATTGGAATGGAAGAGAATCCCAGGAAAATTGGTCAATAAAGACATTCAAAAAGTGGACTCGGCAACAACTTCAGAAAAGTGAACTTTTCTTTTTTCCCCTCTGTTGCGGGTCTGTATTTAATTGAATATAGGGGGTAAGGATCGCAGTAGATACAGCAGTATTTGTTATCTGGGGGTAGCCTGCACTGGCCCGCTCTGTGATTTAAAAGTGGAGTGGGCCGGGGTGGGATGATCTCACGGATGGCACTCTGTTGGGGTATGGTCATACTGAATGACAGACGAGAGCTCTTGAGGATGAAGAGAGGTGAGACATGCCTTGTAAATAAGATATGATTATTGCCTTTGACCTAAATAGAAATCACATCGTAAAGTAAATATTTGAATGCTGCAATGGTAGGAATCATGTGTTTATTTGAATGTAATGTCTAGAGGCCAATATTGTTTAACTTGCAAAGCGAGATGTAGCATATCTTATGTCCAAATGTTTATAGGCGCACTCACTAAGCAATACCCAAGATGCACCACGGTGCAAGCCTGAGGTAATATCTATCTCATGCCCAAACAGGGGTTTTGTATTCTCCCCATAAAAGAATGCTAGTTATAGGTTTTTTCATTCACACCAGTTGTGCAATACTTATATTGCTTGAATTTTGTTTTGCTTATTATTTTTTTAGTTGCTGCCGTGAGGGCCACCTTATTCTTAGATATGTATTCTGGGTTAAATATCACTGTGAATTATATACAATACTGCCACTTAACCTGGGACTATCAACAAATAGCTTCAACTCTCTAGATGACAGAAACTAATACACCCAATATACATATAATTACTCAAAACGTAAAAGGTTTCAATTGCCCTAGAAAGCGGAATATGGCTATCAGAGACTTGTATAGGAGAGGAGGGAAAATCCTCCTACTACAGGAAACACATTTTAAGGCGAGTAAGATACCCAGGTTTTTTTCAACTCAATATCCGCAACATTTTCATAGCACGAACTCCAATAAAAAAATTAATGGGGTCAGCATTTTGGTACACAAATCAATCCCATTTAAACCCCAAAAAATAGACAAGGATAAGGAAGGGAGATTCTTGGGAATTATGGGTCTGATGTTTGGTAGGCCTGTGACTATTGTCAATTTATATGCTCCCAATGTGAGACAGGACCGTTTTGTTTCACAGATCTCAGATAGAATTACAGTTCTTGCCAAAGGCCCCCTAATAGCAGCTGGAGATCTTAATACTCCTCTCGACCCTGACCTAGACAGCTCTAACCCCCATGTTCGGCAGAACCAAAAAATGCTTCATTCTATTTGGAAAGATATTAGAGCCTTGCAACTACATGACACATGGCGTTACACTCACCCACAAACTAGAGACTACACCTTTTTTTCGAACCCACAAAAAAGTTACTCAAGATTGGACTACATTCTAGTAGACCATCTTGCACTCTCATTAGTTAAACATGTAAATATCAAACATACAACATGGTCAGACCACTCTTTAGTGGAATGTGTGATGGCATGGCCTTCTGCCCCCATCAAACCCTTTACATGGCGTCTCGACAATATGCTGCTGGCTGACTCAAAAGTGATAGAATCATTCGCAGAGTTTCTAGATAACTATTTTCTTATTAATAACACACCAGATGTCAGCCCCGCGACAGTATGGGAAGCTCATAAAGCTTATATCAGAGGCGAATTTATCAAATTACAAGCATATAAACGTAAACAAACTCTTGCAGAATATGTTAAATTGGCACAAGAAGTATCTGAGGCTGATATGTCATTGAAATTACACCCTAAGGATCAGGAACTAGCTAAGATTCTACAACATAAAAGGGAAAACCTAAATAAACACTTGCAACTTGAAACACAGAGAAGTCAATTGCACATACAACAAAAATATTATGGTGAGGGAAATAGATCGGGGAAGCTATTAGCTAGAACACTAAAGCAGCAACGCACAAACTCCTACATTCACTTGCTCAAATCACCACATAATACTGATATTGAGGACACAAAATCCATTGGGGACTCCTTCAGGAAGTTCTACCACAGACTTTATAATTTGTTCCCCAATAGGTCGCCAAATAACCATCAGTCAGAGTGTGAAAAATATTTAGAAGGTATAAATCTCCCTAAACTCACAGAAGATGAATGTAGGATAATGGAAGCACAGATCTCCAGTAAGGAGATAATAGAAGCTATTAAAGAATTAAAACCGGATAAAGCCCCAGGACCAGATGGTCTCAGTAATAGGTATTATAAGGTTTTCAGGACCCAGCTCATCCCACACTTACTTACCCTTTTCAATCAAATATCTGACAATGTAGTTTTCCCTGACACAATGCTGCAGGCCCATATTTCAGTACTCCCTAAACCCGGCAAAAAAACAGAGACCCCAGCTAATTTCAGGCCAATCTCCTTGTTAAATGTAGATATCAAATTATACTCCAAAATAATAGCAAATAGGATAAATAAAGTTCTCCCGAATCTAATACACCACGATCAGGTTGGCTTTGTTCCAGAGAGGGAGGCTAAAGATAATATTGGGAAAGTATTAAACCTATTGGACTACATTAAAAAATTCAAAATTCCTGCAATTTATCTATCAACTGATGCTGAAAAAGCATTTGATAGATTAGATTGGACCTTTTTATTAACAACTCTTCAAAGATTCGGCTTCCCCAAAACATTTATCTCCAAAATTTTCGCCCTATATTCTACCCCATCGGCCCAGATACTAGTTAATGGGACTCTGTCTGAATACCTCGAAATCAGGAATGGGACGAGGCAGGGCTGCCCGCTCTCCCCCATCCTCTTTATATTATCATTAGAACCATTGGCCACAAAACTATGTGAACATTCGGGAATAAAAGGTATTGCTATACAAGACCAATCTTATAAATTAGCAATGTTCGCTGATGATATTCTCCTGACAATAGCTGACCCACTACTCTCTCTCCCGCACATCCAAAGTGAACTGGAGACATTTGGGGCAGTATCAAATTTCTTGATAAATATTAACAAATCGGAATTATACCCGATAAATCTCGCAGAGTCAGAAATATTAGAAATTAAACATATGTTCCCCTATAAAATTCAGAGTCAAGCATTAAAATATTTGGGGATATTCTTGACACAAGATCCTATCTCCCTAAGGAAACTAAATTATGGCCGATTGTTGGGGGAATTCGAACATTTGGTATCTTCTTGGTTACCGAAAAAACACATTTCTTGGCTGGGCAGAATTGCCGCCGCCAAGATGACATTATTACCCAAAGCATTATATGTCATGCAAGCACTGCCCATATCTGGAGTGTCAGCAGACATCAACAAGCTACAAGTGATTATAGACACTTATATTTGGGATAAGAAGCCCCCACGTCTAGCTAAGACTACGCTTTATAGACACAGAGAGGAGGGGGGGATTGGGGGTTCCTAATTTGCACTTTTATAAATTGGCAATTGCCGCAAACAAAGTAGTAGAATGGTGCAGACAGGGGGATAACTCTTATAAGAGAAATGTCCATCTAGAATCCCAACTGTTAGGAGTCCCACACATAGGTGGGATGTGCTGGTCCCCTCAAAAACCACCTATAGAAAAAATGGAAGCTTTCCCAATAATCAAGGAAACCTGGTCCGATTGGTTAAAATTACGCAATAAACACAAACACATAACAACCACCTACTCCCCTCTAACAATACTTCACCCAAATGAGGAATTCCTACATGGCTGGTCAGGAATGAAATTAAAGGTAGATCAAGCATCTAAACTACAGGATTATATCCCTATATATCTGTTATTAGAAAAGGAAGATTAGCACAGAGAGAAACCCTACTAACACAAGGCTACTCTTTTTTTCAATCCTGGTTGAGATACCATCAGATACGCCATTATCTAGCTATGCACAAAAGCAAGCAAGACTTGATCAGGCCGCTCACGGTATTTGAAAATCTTTGCATCTCACACCATCGCCCTAAGGGGGTGATCTCCACAATGTATAGAATGGTCCTTAGGTCAAGCCTTCCGGCCAAACCGAATTACATATCTAAATGGGAGGCTGAGATGGGCAGAAGTTTTTCTTGTAAACAGTGGGATACATGGTTTCAGACAACAGCCAAATCAGCACACTCATCATCAGCACTTGAAACCAATATCAAAACCCTCACTAGGTGGTACTTAACACCGGGCAAGTTAAAACACATGTTTAAGAATGCTAGTGGCAAATGTTGGAGGGGTTGCGGGCAGGAAGGTACTATGTATCACATATGGTGGGAATGCAGAACAATACACGCATTTTGGATACAAATAAATAATCAGATCTGTAAAACGATTGGTATTGATCGGACCTTGTCACCAGAAGGTGTTTTGTTTAATGCTAGTATAGAGATCTCATGTAAGATTAGGAGAAACCTTTATCAAATACAAATAAATGCAGCAAAAAGGCTCATAGCCAGAGCCTGGAAGAAAACACACGCACCTACACTTAGCGATTGGCGTGACTTGGTGAAGCACACCTTAATATTAGAAAGGTTACATTATCTTAAAATAGGAAATTTAACTTTGTATCATGATATGTTATTTCTATGGGAGCAGTATATGTATGGTTTAGAGGCGGCAGGCAATTGATCTTTATTGAAAGTATGTAAGATAGTGCATAATATGTAATATATGTATTAGAAGATGTGTCGATAGTACCCAGAACAGTAATGTAGAGTGGCCCTCACGGTGGAAAACTTGTTAGGATTTGTAGATTCTTTAGCAGTTACGCAGTTTTTCTAGATTTTTTAAGGTATAATGCAATAGAAACCTAAGTTCACTGAACCTGGACTGGATTAAAATCTCATGGACTCATACCCTACACCATTCTTAGGAGTGATATTATGTGCAACCCGATGGGGTATACAATGAAAAACGAATATAAAATTATGGTAGTAGACTGGTTATCACAATTAGGGATTCAGTGAGACATCATTGGCTGTATGTAAACTTACCTTTAATGCACTGATTCAAGTTGTAATTTAATTGACTGCGACAAGCTGTTCAAGTTGTTTTGTTTTGTACATTAACAATCCTTTTGTTGTAAGATCGCTTTTTATTTTTTGTATGTTTATTATACTTGAATAAAGCTCTTTTGAAAAAAAATAAATAAATAAATAAAAAAAAAATAAACCCTAAGATAGCTACAATATAATTAATAATTACATTGTAGCTATGTTAGGGTTAATATTTATTTTACAGGTAAATTGTTAATTATTTTAAGTAGGTATAATAGCTATTAAATAGTTATTAACTATTTAATATCTACCTAGTTAAAATAATTACCCAATTACCTGTAAAATAAATCCTAACCTAAGTTACAAATACACCTACACTAGCAATAAATTAAATAAACTACAAACATCTATCTAAAAATACAATTAAATTAACTAAACTAAATTACAAAAAAAAACAAACACTAAATTACAAAAAATAAAAAAAGATTACAAGATTTTTAAGCTAATTACACCTATTCTAAGCCCCCTAATAAAATAATAAACCCCCAAAATAAAAAAAATTCCCTGCCCTATTCTAAATTAAACACATTTCAAAGCTCTTTACCTTACCAGCCCTTAAAAGGGCCTTTTGTGGGGCATGCCCCAAAGAATTCAGCTCTTTTGCATACAAATACAATACCCCCCCCCATTACAACCCACCACCCACATACCCCTATTCTAAAACCACCCAAACCCCCCTTAAAAAAGCCTAACACTACCCCCCTGAAGATCTCCCTACCTTGTCTTCACCACACCGGGCCGAACTCCTTATCCGATCCGGGCGATGTCTTCCTCCAAGCGGCAAAGAAGAATTCTTCCTCCGGCGATGTCTTCCTCCAAGCGGCAAAGAAGAATTCTTCCTCCGGCGACGTCTTCCTCCAAGCGGCAGCAAAGTCTTCATTCTTCCGGCGGCATCTTCAATCTTCTTTCTTTGCTCCGCCGCCGCGGAGCATCCATCCCGGATGACTACTGAACTTGGAATGAGGTACCTTTAAATGACATCATCCAAGATGGCGTCCGCCAAATTCCGATTGGCTGATAGGATTCTATCAGCCAATCGGAATTAAGTTAGAAAAATCTGATTGGCTGATTGAATCAGCCAATCAGATTCAAGTTCAATCCGATTGGCTGATCCAATCAGCCAATCAGATTGAGCTCGCATTCTATTGGCTGTTCCGATCGCTTTTTATTTTTTGTATGTTTATTATACTTGAATAAAGCTCTTTTGAAAAAAAAATAAATAAATAAATAAAAAATAAATAAACCCTAAGATAGCTACAATATAATTAATAATTACATTGTAGCTATGTTAGGGTTAATATTTATTTTACAGGTAAATTGTTAATTATTTTAAGTAGGTATAATAGCTATTAAATAGTTATTAACTATTTAATATCTACCTAGTTAAGTTAGAAAAATCTGATTGGCTGATTGAATCAGCCAATCAGATTCAAGTTCAATCCGATTGGCTGATCCAATCAGCCAATCAGATTGAGCTCGCATTCTATTGGCTGTTCCGATCAGCCAATAGAATGCGAGCTCAATCTGATTGGCTGATTGGATCAGCCAATCGGATTGAACTTGAATCTGATTGGCTGATTCAATCAGCCAATCAGATTTTTCTAACTTAATTCCGATTGGCTTATAGAATCCTATCAGCCAATCGGAATTTGGCGGACGCCATCTTGGATGACGTCATTTAAAGGTACCTCATTCCAAGTTCAGTAGTCGTCCGGGATGGATGCTCCGCGGCGGCTGAGCGAAGAAAGAAGATTGAAGATGCCACCGGAAGAATGAAGACTTTGCTGCTGCTTGGAGGAAGACGTCGCCGGAGGAAGAATTCTTCTTTGCCGCTTGGAGGAAGACATCGCCGGAGGAAGAATTCTTCTTTGCCGCTTGGAGGAAGACATCGCCCGGATCGGATCAGGAGTTCGGCCCGGTGTGGTGAAGACAAGGTAGGGAGATCTTCAGGGGGGTAGTGTTAGGCTTTTTTAAGGGGGGTTTGGGTGGTTTTAGAATAGGGGTATGTGGGTGGTGGGTTGTAATGGGGGGGGGGGTATTGTATTTGTATGCAAAAGAGCTGAATTCTTTGGGGCATGCCCCACAAAAGGCCCTTTTAAGGGCTGGTAAGGTAAAGAGCTTTGAAATTTGTTTAATTTAGAATAGGGCAGGGAATTTTTTTTATTTTGGGGGTTTATTATTTTATTAGGGGGCTTAGAATAGGTGTAATTAGCTTAAAAATCTTGTAATCTTTTTTATTTTTTGTAACTTAGTGTTTGTTTTTTTTTGTAATTTAGTTTAGTTAATTTAATTGTATTTTTAGATAGATGTTTGTAGTTTATTTAATTTATTGCTAGTGTAGTTGTATTTGTAACTTAGGTTAGGATTTATTTTACAGGTAATTGGGTAATTATTTTAACTAGGTAGATATTAAATAGTTAATAACTATTTAATAGCTATTATACCTACTTAAAATAATTAACAATTTACCTGTAAAATAAATATTAACCCTAACATAGCTACAATGTAATTATTAATTATATTGTAGCTATCTTAGGGTTTATTTTATAGGTAAGTATTTAGATTTAAATAGGAATATTTTAGTTTATAAATGAATTAGATTAATTTAATATAAATTTAGTTAGGGGTGTTAGGATTAGATAGAGTTAATATAGTTAATATAAATACTATAGTAACTATATTAACTATATTAACCCTAATATAATTAGGGTTAATATAGTTAATATATATAATGTAATACCTATATTAACTATAATATACTTAGGGTTAATATAGATAATATAGCTGGCGGCGGGGTAGGTAGATTAAATAAGGGGTTAATCATTTTAATAGAGATGGCGGCGGTGTAAGGGGCTTACATTAGGGGTTAATAATTTTAATATAGATGGCGGCGGTGTTAGGGGTTTACTTTAGGGGGTTATAGATATAATATAGCTGGCGGCGGGGTACGGGAGCGGCGGTTTAGGGGTTAATAACTTTATTAGGTTGCGGCGGGGTACGGGATCGACGGTTTAGGGGTTAATAGCTTTTTTTATTGTTAGGATAGTGAGGGGGGATAGCGGATAGAGGGTTAGACGTGTCGGGCTATGTTAGGGAGGCGTGTTAGACTTGTCGGGCTATGTTAGGGAGGCGTGTTAGACTTGTCGGGCTATGTTAGGGAGGCGTGTTAGACAGTGCGGGTGTTTTAGACTTTAGTCAGGTTTTATAGGCGCCGGCAGTTTCTAACATGCCGCAAGTCACTGGCGACGCCAGAAATTTGTACTTGCGCAGATTTCTGGACATCGCTGGTTTGTCAGACTTACGGCACGTTAGCATCTGACGGCGACTTATATGGGATAGCTCGAGTTGCGAGCTGAAACTGCGGGCGACGCCGGTTCCCTCGCTTGAACCGCAAACTGCGATCTATATCGGATCGCGCCCCTCTAATTTACCCGGTATCTAAAAATAATCTCTAAAACAATGGTACAGAATAAATCAGAACATAAAAAAGTTGTCAATAACTGAGAGCATTGATTAAAGTGCAGGACAAATAGTGATTAAAGTGCAGGACAATTAGTGATTAAAGTGCAGGACAATTAGTGATTAAAGTGCAGGACAATTAGTCACGTAATAATATCCTACAAACAAACCCCCTTTATATAATTGTACTATGCTTCAACCAAACGTTGTTTTAATGGGTTAAAAACTTTGATACCCATGACAACCATAAACACTATCCCCAGCATGCCTCTTGTTGGGAGGGGGCACTTTAATTTATTAAACTTTACAATGACGCTTCATTTTTAAAATACCATTGCCTTATGGAAAACAGACCGCCAAATCCTCTGCCCGCAGCTCCTGCTGTAGTTAGCACAGCACTTATAAATCTGGCTTCCTCCAATCGTTGCATGGCCCCTCTGGCGTCCAGCTCATAGGGTAGGCAATGATTGGAGGAAGCCGGATTCGTCATCGCTGTGCTAACTACAGCAGGAGCTGGGGGCGGAGGATCACGGGTCTGCTTTCCATAAAACAAAGGTAAGTATTTAAAAAAAGAAGCGTCTGTAAAGTTTAATGAATTAAAGTGCCCCTATTTTTAAGATTATTTTTAGATACCGGGCACTAATTCCTATAACTTTACAATCACTTTAATGATAATATAATAATAATAATAATAATAATAATAATAATAATAATAATAATAATAATAAAAAAACAATCATTTTAAAATAGTGCATTTATTTTTAGAATGGAATGTCCCTTTTATAACTGTGTTTAAAATGTGATTTTAAATACTGAGTTAGGACATGGTTTTCAGACATAGCATCTATAATTATATTTGTATAAATCTTCACACTGGATAATTTGCACATTTTAATAAAACAGCCTATATTGGTCAGTACACTTGTTAAAAACAGCATCCAGAATAGTAGTTGTTGCTAATGAAGAGAAATAGGGAGATCTAATTAAATTATAGGCACATGACCATTTAAGAATAAATCAGCAATGTCTCTTTTGACTATTGACTGTGAATTGTTTGAGTAGTAAAAATGAGCTTAATATATTGTTTCACAGGGTTGTGTACAAACAAAATCTTCCATAATTTATTGATAATACTTGTCATTTTTATGACATACATAGGCTAATACCAATGAACTGCTCACCATATGTTTTTTATTAAAAGAAGATGAAACTCATTAGTTTTATATATGAATAGTATATACCAGTATCTAAAATTACTGGTTTGCTTAATAAAAAACAAACAAAAAAACTATCATGTGATCATCTTAGCACAGTTTACAAGGTATAGCAAATTAAGAGCATTTCAAGGATACACCCTTTGAAAAAGCCTGGTGAAATATGTATTCTTGGTAAACAAACTTGTGCTCTGATCTTATCAATCACTGAGTAACACGTTCAAGGGTCAGTAAAAGGTCACCATATTTAAAGGGACATGTAACCCAAATAAAATATTCATGATTCAGGCAAAGCATGCAATTTTAAACAACTTGCATCATTCTTTTGGTATCCTTTATTGAAAATTATACATAGGTAGATCAGGATTAGCAATGCACTACTTGTAGAAAAGTAGCAGGACCAGCACACACCTCAGGAAAATGTCCCTTTAAACCAATATTGGGTGAATGTAGGTGCACACCTGGAGGACCTCCCTTTCCAGGGTCCTAGTAAATATATCAAAATAGAACACACAGGTAACACACAGTATGAGGCAACAGCGCCTTTATTGAGCAACATTTCTGGGCTCCTGCCCCTTTATCAAGCTAACAAACAAGTGAACATGTCAAGCTATTATAGACACAGGTGACCAATCACAAAACAATGGGGAGGGGTCAAACTGGAAGTGAGATCACATGTGACCTCATACACATCATCACTCATAATTAACTCCTACACTCTTGAAGTGAAATATTCACCAAATTAAAACAGGTGCAGCAAGTTGCTAACTCTACTACACAATTAAATAAGTGACATAAATTGGTAATTTCATAAAGTACATCAAATAATGTTTAAATCATATACCCAATCAAAAAGCACATCAAATGAAAGGAAGCAGGTCAAATTCCTGATTGAGCCCTTTGGGATGCATGGTATCTAGTTTCCAAATCCATCTCGCCTCTCTATATAGTAAGTCTTTGGCCCTATCTCCCCCTCTAGTACGTCTGGGGGCCTGGTCTATGACCATGAATCTAAGTTGATTAATTTGATGGCCTTTTTCTAAAAAGTGTGCTGGCTCCTATTGTGCCTGTTTTTTATATGGTCCCCAAGGTCCATAAAAGATTGATAGATTCCCCCTGAGAGACCTATCGTGGCAGGGATTGATTGCTTCCTAAGCCCCACAGCCCAATTTTTAGACAAAGTCTTTTCTCCCATGGTCACACAGGGTAGATCTTATATCAGGGATACTGGGCATTTCATTGAGTCTATCTCCAAGTTGAGTGATTTGGGGGGGTCTACTTGGGACGTTACTTCTCTTTATACTGTCATACCCCATTCAGTGCGTATTGACTGTATCAGTAACGCATTAACTAAGAATGACCAATATAGCAAGAAAAGGAAGAGGAATGGCTTATTCAATTGCTTGATCTGGTGCTTACAAACAATTTCTTTTTATATGAAAAACAATTCTATATGCAAAGGACAGGGATGGCAATGGGGTCCAATGTGGCCCCAGCCTATGCCTGTTTGGTCATGGACTCCATCGAAGAGAGAGTGGTCTACGGTGACCACCTATTTGCACAACATTGTCAGGGGTGGTTCTGCTACATTGATGACTTGTTCATCGTGTGGCAGGGCCCACCTGATAAGCTGCTTCAGCTTAAAGATAATATTGAGAGTGCAGTCCCTTTTCTTCAATTCTGTTGTAAACAGGACTACCATAAGGTGGAGTTCTTGGATACCATGGTCCTAAAGCAGAATGGTATACTTACAGATTTGTTTGCGAAAAGCACTGATCGCAATACCTTACTACATCGCAAAAGCTACCATCCCCCGAAAGTGTTTGACAGTGTCCCCAAATCCCAATTGATTAAGGTGGATAGGATAGTCTCTGATCCCAGGATGAGACAGGTTAGGTCAGTTGAAATAAAGAATAAATTCATTAAGAGGGGTTATGACAGTCAGAAACTAGATGAAGTGGAGAAATCCATCAAGGATCCCCCTAAGAGATATACTACACCTGCAATCAAAAGATTTAATTTTGCTACTTCATATAATGCCATGAGTCAAAAAGTTTTTAAAAAAGAGACATTGGCCATTATTGAAGGAAGCTTGCCAAGACATAGAAGAATTCCAAACCATCCCAAGAGCAGCTTACCGTAGGGGCAACATCCTGGGTAAAAGATTGGTTAGAGCAATGCCCAACCCTGACTCTACCATCAGAGGGGGATATAGATTCTTTGGTAAACCCAAAAATGGTACGTTTCCCTGTTTGGGTTGTGGTCAGTGTGGCAATGTCATCAAAGGAGATTCCATGGGGCATATCTATCAAGCTCCGGAAAGAGCTTGAGGCACCGTGTTTCTGGCGAGCTTGCAGGCTCTCCAGAAACACCAGTTATGAAGCAGTGGTCTAAAGACCGCTGCTCCATAACCTGTCCACCTGCTCTGAGCAGGCGGACAGACATTGCCGCAATTCAACCCGATCAAGTACGATCGGGTTGATTGACACCCCCCTGCTGGCAGCCGATTGGCCGTGATTCTGCAGGGGGCGGTGTTGCACCAGCAGCTCTTGTGAGCTACTGGTGCAATGCTGAATACGGAGAGCATATAGCTCTACGTATTCAGCAAGGTCTGGTGGACCTGATCCACACTGTCGGATCAGGTCCGCCAGACTTTGATAAATTGAGGCCCATTTCTCATCCATATACTGGAGACATTTTTTTGATTAAGGGTTATTACACATGCAATTCTACGCATGTAGTTTATGCGTTAAAGTGCCCGTGTGGGATATTATATGTAGGCGAGACGACCACATATGCCAACATAAATCCACAATCAGAAATGAGAAAACATCTTATCTCCCGGTGCCAACACACTTTTTAGAAAAAGGCCATCAAATTAATCAACTTAGATTCATGGTCATAGACCAGGCCCCCAGACGTACTAGAGGGGGAGATAGGGCCAAAGACTTACTATATAGAGAGGCAAGATGGATTTGGAAACTAGATACCATGCATCTCAAAGGGCTTAATCGGGAATTTGACCTGCTTCCTTTCATTTGATGTGCTTTTTGATTGGGTATATGATTTAAACTTTATTTGATGTACTTTATGAAATAACCAATTTATGTCACTTATTTAATTGTGTAGTAGAGTTAGCAACTTGCTGCACCTGTTTTTAATTTGGTGAACATTTCACTTCAGGAGTGTAGGGGTTAATTATGAGTGATGATGTGTATGAAGTCACGTGCAATCTCACTTCCAGTTTGACCCCTCCCCATTGTTTTGTGATTGGTCACCTGTGTCTATAATAGCATGACATGTTCACTTGTTTGTTAGCTTGATAAAGAGGCAGGAGCCCCGAAACGTTGCTCAATAAAGGCGCTGTTGCCTCATACTGTGTGCTACCTGTGAGTTCTATTTTCAGCAATGCACTACTGGGAGCTAGCTGCTCATTGGTGGTTGCACTTAGATTATATATTGTCATAGACTCACTAGATGGATCTAGCTAGCTCTTTGTAATGCATTGTTCCTTCTTCAACAAAGGATACCAAGAGAATGATGAAAACTAGATAACAAAAGTAAATTGAAAAGTTGTTTAAAATTGCATGCTCTATCTGAATCATGAAAGAAGGTTCATGTCCCTTTAAGCATGGTCGTGCCACTCCTGCTTCTCTAAGAGTGGAGAAAAGAAATCAATTAGAAAAAAAAACACACAAATTAAATTATGAAAGTTTTATTTTGACATTCATACCTCTTTAATTGAACATTTTATGAAGGGGTAAATTTTTCACTGTCAAACTTCAATCGATGTCCCTTTAAGACTCAACTCAAAACTGCACACATAAATACTCAGTTAAAGGGACACTAAACCCAAACTTTTTCTTTCATGATTCAGATAGAGCATGCAACTTTAAGCAACTTTCTAGTTTACTCCTATTATCAAATTTTCTTCGTTCTCTTGCTATATTTATTTAAAATGCAGGAATATGATGCATAGGTGCCGGCCCATTTTTGGTTGAGAACCTGGGTTATGCTTGCTTATTGGAGGGTAAATGAAAGCATCAAATAAGCAAGCGCTATCCATGGTGCTGAACCTAAAATGGGCTGGCTGCTAAGATTTACATTCCTGCTTTTAAAATAAAGATAGCAAGAGAACAAAGAAAAATTGATAATAGGAGTAAATTAGAAAGTTGCTTAAAATTGTATGCTCTACCTGAATCGCGAAAGAAATTTTTTTGGGTTCAGTGTCCCTATAACTCATTTTCAATTGGAGTTCTTGCTAGAATATCTCTTCAGCTATGTTGTTTAATGAATCCATCTCTTCTGCAGTGCAGTACTATCAATTTTTTCTCACCAAAAGAATTATAGCTTCGCGCCATAACCTCTTGCTGCTATCAGTTTCACTGACACATCCATGGGGCATGGTGGTCATTATCTGTGTTTGTTTGTTTTGTACATCAATAGACTACACCAGCCTGGAAATGACCTACATTCTTTAATAAAATAACTGCACTAAATGCTACACATGTTTTAACCACTTGATTGTGCTGGTAGTCATGGGGTTAACAAATCTGAAAAGATATCAAAGTAATAAAAAAATAAGTCCCATTTTTAGGTAGCAGGATGTGAGAGCTCCCCTGTGAACACCTGTTAAAATAAAAAGAAAGAAAATCAGCCTGACGTAAATGCCACCTTTGACTATTGAACAATTTGTCACTTTGTGCTAGATCTACATAACAAACTCAATCAGACACAGGCACTGTCCTCTCTAATTGATGAAGCCCAGCCGAGCAGGTATAGCTAAGCCCAAGTACGTGGCCAATTATACAGGATCACCAAA
Source organism: Bombina bombina (assembly GCF_027579735.1). Taxonomy (NCBI): domain Eukaryota; kingdom Metazoa; phylum Chordata; class Amphibia; order Anura; family Bombinatoridae; genus Bombina; species Bombina bombina. Next base: position 153,209,749 of record NC_069509.1, on the reverse strand, counting down.
TACTCAGTAAGTGATTACAATCAGTGCCCTAGATGAATTGCAAGATGTGTTGGGAACACTGAATGGTGTGTTAAGCTTTCACATTCTTCATAAGGCTTAATTCATAACTGTCCAGTAGAAAAGAAAAATGTGAGAGAATTTATTTTTAGAAGGTCTATACCAAACTAGACATTTTTGTTGTTCCTTGTCATTTGACCAAAGCTTCTGAGAAACATAAAGACGTGAATGAGATCACTTATCTTTAGTAACCTGGTTTACTTGCACTGTTGTGCTGTTAGCATTGCCACAATATTTATTTAATCTGAGTAAATACACATAGATGGATGTACTGCAAATCAAAAGTAAATTGTAAAAAACCTATCATTCTTTCTATCTATATATCTTTCCTATCTATCTGTCTATCTCTAAAATCTATATTGTTTGTGAGCTAAAACAAAATAAATGCATTTGAATCATAAATAAAATTACAAATCTATCTATCTATATATCTATCTATATTTATGCCTGTCTATCTCTATTACTTGTGAGCTAAAACAAAATAAATACATTTGAATCATAAATAAAATTAATTATCTATCAATCTATTTATCTATCTATATCTCTGTCTGTCTCTCTGTCTATATCTATGCCTGTCTATCTATCTCTATTACTTGTGTTGTGAACTAAAACAAAATAAATGCATTTGAATCATAAATAAAATTACATATCTATCTAATTATCTATCTGTCCATGTCTATCTATCTATCTATCTATCTATCTATCTATCTATCTATCTATCTATCTATCTATCATCTATCTATCTATCTATATATACATGTCTATATATCTATCTATCATCTATCTGTCTGTTTGTTTCTCTATCTATATCTATGCCTCTCTATCTCTATTACTTGTTAACTAAAACAAATTAAATTGATTTGAATCATAAATAAAATTACATATATATATATCTATCTATTTATCTATCTATCTATACATGTCTATCTATCTATCTATCTATCCATGTCTATCTATCTATCCTATAGCCTATGAGCCCAGCTGTTTGTAGTTCACCTTCATAAGAGCCGACTACAACAGTGCAACTCTCGGCAGGACCCTCTCTCCCCATTTGATCCCTTTAATCATTTTTATATACCACCTATGTTCATAGCGCTGCGGAACCTATTGACGCTCTACAAATACCTGATAATAATAATAAAAATAATTATCTATCTATCTATCTATCATCTATGTAAACTTTATTGAGAGCTTGTAAATTAAAGCAAAATAAATTAATTTGAGTAATAAATAAAATTACATATCCATGAATCTAATCTATCTATTTATCTATCTACGTAAACTTTATTGAGAACTTGTGAACTAAAACAAAATAAATGCATTTGAATCATAAATAAAGTTACATATTTATCTATCTATCTGTCTATCTATATATCTATCTATCTTATCTATCTGTCTGTCTATCATCTATCTATCTATCTATCTATCTATCTGTCTGTCTGTCTGTCTGTCTGTCTGTCTGTCTGTCTGTCTGTCTGTCTGTCTGTCTGTCTATCTATCTATATGTGTATCATCTATCTATCTATCTATCTATCTATCTATCTATCTATCTATCTATCTCTGTCTGACTGTCCCCTATCTATTTCTACATTGTTGCTATTTTTTAAATGTATTTATTTTTTTACGCTAACAATTAATTTCCCTGGTTCACAGGGGTATCACTTTGTAACAAAACATTCTTTCACTAGTAAAAGTGTATCTTGTCCTTAGTCCAGTAACAAAATATTTTGTCTTTAGCAGAGAAACAAGTGAGTAATAGCTATCTAGTATGGGAAAAAAATCACTTACTGTGTTCTGCAAACAGGTGTGCAGAACTTAAGACCCAGATGTAATTTAAAAGAGGAAAGGAGGGAAGAAAAAGCTTTTTACTCATGTATAATAAATCTCCAATGTAATGTTTTACTGTCCAGGGCTAGATCTCTTGGTGGGAGGGTGATAGATAGCTTGCAGGGCCTGCTGGAAAATCACTCAAAAGAGAAAACTCTAAATCTGACATTATAGAGTGTTGAAAGGAAGAATGTCTGTTTTTACAACCTACCTCCGATATAATACATTTTTTAAATCCACATTAACATCACCTTATAGTTAAAGCTTTTCCTTTGTGGAACATTGTCCACGTTAGATTTAATTAGCAAAAAAAAGATCTTTTGAGAATAAGCTTCTACAGCAGGGACCCTATGTTTTTGTAAACTATCTGTACAGTAATAAATATTAAATATGTCACTGGGCAGTCCTGTTACACACTACTCTTTTGTCTTTTACAAAGTATTCATTTAATTTAAATTATTATATATTTTAAGTCCCTGGTGCCTTTTTTTTTTCTTTTTTTTTTTAAATAGCTCTATACCTAGTTTGCTGTTGGACAGAGGAGAATTTTAAGCCTATGTATGTAGTGGAAAACAGTTATCGGTTGAATGCATGTCATGGTTGTTTGAAAGCTTACACAGAGAGAAAGCTATATTTTAAAAAAAGTAAAGCTATTAAAAATCATTGCCACTTGCATATGCATTGGAAATTATTAATGAGACAGTAAAATAATTTGGTAGTGTATTTTTTTTGGCCTATATAAGGATGGTGTATGATAGAATAACTCAAATAAATGTATTTCTCCTTTCTCATTTTGTTCTTTCTCTGAAAAAATAAATATATATTTCATATTAAAGGTGCATTAAAGAGACAGTCTACTCCAGAATTGTTATTGTTTAACAAAGATAGATAATCCCTTTATCATCCTTTACCCAGTTTTGCACAATTATCACTGTTATAGTAATACACTTTTTACCTCTGTGATTACCTTGTATCTAAGCCTCTGCAGACTGCCTCCTTATTTCAGTTCTTTTGACAGACTTGCATTTTAGCCAATCAGTGCTGACTCACAAATAACTCAACATGCGTGAGCACAATGTTATCTATATGGCACATATGAACTAATGCCATCTAGCCTTGAAAAAAAGTCAAATGCATTCAGATAAGCGGCGGCCTTCAAGGGCTTTGAAATTAGCATATGAGCCTACCTAACTTTAGCTTTCAACAAATAATAACAAGAAAACAAAGCAAATTTGATGATGAAAGTATATTGGAAAGCTGTCTAAAATTGCATGCCCTATCTGAATCATTAAAGTTTAATTTTGACTAGACTGTCCCTTTAACTAAATGTAATACATATTAAAATGTCCTCTTTAGATGCAACAAATTAAACAAAATTAAAGTAAAAAAGGAGGTGATTTAAGGAAGGTGGAAACATCTGCAACACTGAGGACAGTCTATGAAATTAGTACCTTCCTTATGTGCTGAGTTTCTATTTTAAGTTGGTCACCAAGATTTGTTACTAATTAAAAGAACTAAGCGTGATGCAGGAATCCAGTCTCTCTAAGCGTGATGCGGGAATCCAGACGTGGACCGGTTGCTCAGTGTGCCTAGAGGGATATGGCTGAACCTCACTGATGAGACCCACTCTAGGCCGAAATGTATGTCTGGGGTTTTGCTGTTTCTCTTGTTCAGAGAGGGATTGCCTGGTATTTCGGGGCTGGTCTGTACTGTTAAGTCAGTATCAGACTGTTATGTTGTGATGCGGGGATCCAGACGTGGACCCATTGCTCAGTGTGCCTAGAGGGATATGGCTGCACGACAATGACGAGGCCCACAATAGGCCGAAACATACGCCTGGGGTTTTGCCGATTCTCTTTTTCAGAGAGGGATTGCCTGGTATTTCGGGGCTGGACTGTACTGTTAAGTCAGGATCAGACTGGTATACTACAGGAAAGTTCTCTGTGAAAGGCACATGTTGAGCAAAAAGAGGCTGCTTCTAGGGTGGTAACTAGCCATAGAATAAGCTATTATGCTATTGTTCATTCCAAGGTTGAGCGCTTCTCTGTTTTTATTTAATTAAAAGAACTTGCTTATAAGACAAATCTTCATACTTCCTCTATATGACTTTGAAAATTAGTTTTTAAGATTTTGAGAGTTATGTCACAGACATGAAACTCAAAATTAAACTTCAGATACTGTGTATAATTTTTAGAAGACTTTTCAATTTACTTCAATAATAGAATTTACTTGTTTCCTTGGTATCCAAGGCTACACACATATGCCTATTATCATTGGCTTATTAAATGTGTTGAGCTAGTTCACAGTGGTGCATCTCTGCACTGGAGCTATCTTTATCCATTTAATAATTTTGCAGGTGTTAAACATATATTTATACACAGGCAATATTAAACATGAGAGAACATTGTTTTTTTCAACTTTTATTATCACACGGCTAGATTACAAGTTTTGCGGTAACAGGGGTGCGTTACTAACTTGCACTTTATTCTCACTGCTCACTTTCTTATAGCGCTGGTATTACAGGTTTTTACAAACCCGGCGTTAAAAGACAAAAAGTGAGCGTACAGCAAAATTTTGCTCCAAATCACACTTCAATACCAGCGCTGCTTAAATCAGCGGTGAGCTGGTGTAACGTGCTCGTGCACGTTTTCCCCATAGGGATCAACGGGGAGAGCCAGCTGAGAAAAAGTCTAACACCTGCAAAAAAGCAGCGTAAAACTGAGTAACGCAGCCCCATTGATTCCTATGGGGAAATAAAATTTATGTTTACACCTAACACCCTAACATGAACCCCGAGTCTAAACACCCCTAATCTTATACTTATTAACCCCTAATCTGCCGCCCCCGACATCGCAGACACCTGCATTATACTTATTAACCCCTAATCTGCCACTCCGGACACCGCCGCCACCTACATTATATTTATGAACCCCTAATCTGCTTCCTCCAACATCGCCGCCACCTACATTTTATTTATTAACCCCTAATCTGCCGCCCCCAACTTCACCGCCACTATATTAAAGTTATTAACCCCTAAACCGCTGCACTCCTGCCTCGCAAACATTAGTTAAATATTATTAACCCCTAATCTGCCGTCCCTAACATTGCCGCAACCTACCTACATTTATTAACCTCTAATCTGCCGCCCCCAACTTCGCCGCCACTATATTAAAGTTATTAACCCCTAAATCTACATCTAACCCTAACACCCCATAACAAATATAATTTAAATAAATCTAAATAAAAATTCCTATCATTAACTAAATTATTCCTATTTAAAACTAAATACTTACCTATAAAATAAACCCTAAGATAGCTACAATATAACTAATAGTTACAATGTATCTATCTTAGGGTTTATTATTATTTTACAGGCAAGTTTGTATTTATTTTAACTAGGTAGATAGTTATTAAATAGTTATTAATTATTTAATAACTACCTAGCTAAAATAAATACAAAAGTACCTGTAAAATAAAACCTAACCTAACACTACACTATAATTAAATATATTAACTAAATTAACAACAATTAAATAAAATAAATTAAATAAGATAAAGTACAAAAAAAACAACACTAAATTACAGAAAATAATAAACAAATTACAAAATATTTAAACTAATTACACCTAATCTAATAGCCCTATCAAAATAACCCCCCCACACAATAAAAAAAAACCTAGCCTAAACTAAACTACCAATAGCCCTTAAAGGGGCCTTTTGCGGGGGAATTGCCCCAAAGAAATCAGCTCTTTTACCTGGAAAAAAAAATGCAAACAAACCCCCAACAGTAAAACCCACCACCCACACAACCAACCCCCCAAATAAAATACTATCTAAAAAAACCTAAGCTCCCCATTGCCCTGAAAAGGGCATTTGGATGGACATTGCCCTTAAAAGGGCAGTTAGCTTTATTGCAGCCCAAACCCTAACCTAAAAATAAAACCCACCCAATACACCCTTAAAAAAAGCCTAACACTAACCCCCTGAAGATCGACTTACCTGGAGAAGTCTTCATCCAAGGCGGGCAGAAGTGGTCCTCCAGACGGGCAGAAGTCTTCATCCAAGGCGGGCAGAAGTGGTCCTCCAGAGGGGCAGAAGTCTTCATCCAAGCCGGGCAGAAGTCTTCATCCAAGCCGGGCAGAAGTGGTCTCCAAGACGGGCAGAAGTCTTCATCCAGACAGCATCTTCTATCTTAATCCATCCGGAGCGGAGCGGGTCCATCTTCAAGACATCCGACACGGAGCATCCTCTTCTTTCCACGGTTAACGACGAATGAAGGTTCCTTTAAGTGACATCATCCAAGATGGCGTCCCTTAGATTCCGATTGACTGATAGAATTCTATCAGCCAATCGGAATTAAGGTAGAAAAAATACTATTGGCTGATGCAATCATCCAATAGGATTGAGCTGGCATAAATCTTATTTAGATTTATTTAAATTAGATTAGATTTAGAGGTTAATAACTTTAATATAGTAGGGGCAGCAGATTAGGGGTTAATAAGTGTAGGTAGGTTACGGCGACATTGGGGGTGGCAGATTAGAGGTTAATAAATATAATATAGGTGGCGGCGATGTTGGGGGCAGCAGATTAGGGGTTCAGAAATATAATGTAGGTGGCGGCGATGTTGGGGGCAGCAGATTAGGGGTTCATAAATATAATGTAGGTGGCGGCGGTGTCCGGAGCGGCAGATTAGGAGTTAAAAAATATAATGTAGGTGGTGGCGATGCGGGAGGGCCACGGTTTAGGGGTGAATAGGTAGTTTATGGGTGTTAGTGTACTTTTTAGCACTTTAGTTATGAGTTTTATGTTACAGCTTTGTAGCGTAAAACTCATAACTACTGACTTTCAAATGCGTTAGGAATCTTGGCGGTAGAGGGTGTACCACTCACTTTTTGGCCTCCCAGGACAGACTCGTAATACCAGCACTATGAAATTCCCATAGAAAAAAGACTTTACAAAGTTTACTTAAGTCTTTTTGCGGTAAGGTCAAAAAAGTGTGCGGTGCCCCTAAACCTGCAAGACTCGTAATACCAGCGGTAGTAAAAAAGCAGTGTTAGCACCAGTTAACGCTGCTTTTTTCTGCTTTTTCAGCTAACACAAAACTCGTAATCTAGGCCTTAGAAAGCACTCACACTTTGCATCTTAATATAGCACTTTGGTGTCAGGGTTCAAAAGTGTAGAGTCCTCTTCAGGTTTGTCATTTGTGTCCGTTATCAAAACCATCTTTTCATCAGTATCATAACTGAAACATGGTGAAATTGCTGCATACTTATTTGGTACTTCTGGTTTGGTTAGTGTACACTTTACTTATATTTTCTTTATCTAAAAGGATATTTTAATATTTGTTTCACATTTTATTTAATTTATTTCATTAAACACTGTTAGGACAGCATAGAACATCCTAGCTTTTTCGGCGTCCTGTTCCTTCCTGCTTCTAGCATAGTAGGCAGTACCCCATGATCCAATCTAGGTGTTAAAGTCACATGATCTTATCAACAATCATGTAACTTCCTGTTTCCTGTAAATGTTTACTTTGAAGCTTCAACTGTTTTTAAATTGCCAATCAGGGCTTGAGTCTGCAGAGAAGAAGGCTAAACACGGTTGTTGCTTTAGTATAGACTTCCTTTTGTATTGTTATTTGGATTAAGGAAATATATGTAGCAATGTTAGCATTGATACATCTATAGGTTCCATTTTTGTTTGTAATAATTAGAAAACTGACAATTTACAGGGCTAAATCACTTAAAAAATGTCAAAATGAGTAATGTAGATAGATAGGTACCTTAAGAAACAGAATTTCCACTTCTTCAGTAGTAATATTAATTCTAATACACAAGTGTATGCCACTTCAGTCTTATGTCGATAGTAGGACCACATGACTATGACGTTTAACTCCTAACACTAATCCCTATACTGGCCAATCCACCTTGTTGTCATTCCCCTTGGTATAAATATTTATTTCTCTCTGTGTATATCAAACTGATAATCACTGGTATTAGTATCATCAAGTGTAGATCTTTACTACATCAATTTATAGTCAAGATTTTTATTGTTTCACAAAGCTCTTGACTCAGTATGAAATGAATGCTGTGCTGTCCATTTAAAGGACACAAGAGTTAATGCATCCACGCGTTTCGCTCTTCAGCAGCCTTTATCAAGACTTGTAGTGAAGATTTTCACTGGATGATACTAATATGGTATAAACAGTGAATACACATAGAATTTCTTAATGCATTAAATAATATTAATATTTTATTATTATTATCGTTATCTGTTATTTAGAGCCTGTATTGACACACCCCTGAGTTTGTTGTTGGGTAATTTTATCTAGACTGTTTTACTTTAAAGGAAAACTTTTTTTCTGGTAAAATATTACATTCGTGTGTACGTATGGTGTAGACCGCATAGCTTGTGAGTGTACAAAATAGGCAGGGTAAAAGAACTGGTGGCATCCTTCTCAGGGACTGTACCACTCACTGCATAATTAAATCTAGAAACCGTTCAGCTGTGGGGTTGGCCGGCTAAGTCTTCCATGTGGCAAAAACAAAATGTGCTTTTTTAATGATTTATATGAAATAAGTATTAAAGCAACATAAAACAAGTTGGGATAGCAACAAAATATAACAATATGTACTTAAATTGCTTTACCTGCAAATTTATACTGCAGTGCCTTGCCATTAACCCTTTCTTTTTAGTTTCTGAATTGTAAAGCTCTAACGCCCCCCCACACAATTTCTTTTATGGCTGTATCTATATCTATGGCTTTTGGTAGAAGGCAAAAGTGCATAGGGATTATCTGCTGGAGCATGCCTAGAAGCTGTGAACACATTGAAATACAATGCCTGTGTCTAAACACTGATAAGGGGGGGATGGAGTTAGCTGCTCCAGGCAGTTTAGCTATGTAATGAATTTTGCTTATTTTTATACTTGCCAGCAATTTTTAAACACTTTTTTTATGCAAACAATTTTTAATTAATTAGCCCTTTAAGGATATGCACAGATCTCAACCTGTTTTATGTCCCTTTAAAAATAAATATTAAGCGCAATTGTGATCTATGAGGAAAGTAAAATTCAAAACATAATATGGATATACATAACTCACTTTAATCTAAAAAAAAGCAGTCTCTCTCTCTCTCTCTCTCTCTCTCTCTCTCACTCTCTCTCTCTCTCTCTCTCTCTCTATATATATATATATATATATTATATGGGTTTTAAGACAGAGAAAAAACCTGAACCTAGTATATCAGGATGAAAGACAGGGAATTCAGCACTCTTTTCAAAATGTTTTTTATTTAGCTCATCAAAGTAAAATGAGGGGTATCCCAAAAAAAAGGAATAAACTTGAGTGGCCACAAGAGAGGTCAATCTCTAGCATTTATTTAGCGAAACATATTGTTTCAAAAATACAAATACAATATGTCTATATACAATAGACCAAGAAAGAAATTGTACATACAACAGAAAAAGTGAACACAAAATAATAAAACAAACCTGACCGGTCAGGGGTTAGCGTGAATACCTGAACTTTGTACATATACTGACATGGAATTTCAACAGGTATACCTATATTACAGAAGATAGCTAAATTTGCTGTCAATTATCATGTCAGACAGAGATATCTCAATGTGTAAATGGTGAAGTAACTATATTTCACACGGAGCCTTTGTCATACTACTACACCCAGCTGCGAACGGCACCTTCAAGTATAGGGTTAATTGCCGGGCAGGTATAAGAATGGGATCTAAGTAGGTACTGACATTGCGCCCACAGAAATATGGTGTAACTATGGGCAATACATATAAGGCATATTTTTATATTGTGCATACAAATAAAAAGGGAGATATATTAGTGAGACACACTTTTTAAACTACTACACCCTACTGCGTGCGGCACCTTAAGATATAAGGCTTAATGCCGTGCAGGTGTATAGATGGGATCTAAGTAGTTAATAGTGTATCTCATAATATGTACATTCGTCTGTTAGTAAGCAGGAAGCAAACAGTATAGGCGTAAGCATGGAACGTAGCTCAGCAGGAATAAGTAGCAGGCAGATAGTAGCATATATTTCTGTTAGTTGCTAGACAGTCCCGTGCAAGCAGTCTTAAATGCATGAGGATGAAAAGTTCATGATAAAGATGGTAAGCATAAGTGCAAAGTGGGAGACTGCACGGTAGTTGTGCATAGTAGTGATGTTATTTCGAGACTTGTAGTTTTACCCTTGCAACCGGGTAGCAATATCCAGTTCTTATATAGATGTGCCTATTTATCAGGCAAAACTTATAATGGCATACGACCTGTTTCCTGCTCAGTCCCAGGACTATTGTATGGCAAGCAGTCCTTTGTGGATCCCCAAATCCATCTTACAGGAGATCCTTCATGAGCGTAAGTTTGCAGAGCTGTTAAGTTCAGTGGCGTTCACACGAACCACATGTTCCGTGTCGGCTTGTCCAATGCCGACGCGCGTTTCACCCGCTGGGTGTGTCGGGCTTCGTCAGGGCGCCCGACACACCCAGCGGGTGAAACGCGCGTCGGCATTGGACAAGCCGACACGGAACATGTGGTTCGTGTGAACGCCACTGAACTTAACAGCTCTGCAAACTTACGCTCATGAAGGATCTCCTGTAAGATGGATTTGGGGATCCACAAAGGACTGCTTGCCATACAATAGTCCTGGGACTGAGCAGGAAACAGGTCGTATGCCATTATAAGTTTTGCCTGATAAATAGGCACATCTATATAAGAACTGGATATTGCTACCCGGTTGCAAGGGTAAAACTACAAGTCTCGAAATAACATCACTACTATGCACAACTACCGTGCAGTCTCCCACTTTGCACTTATGCTTACCATCTTTATCATGAACTTTTCATCCTCATGCATTTAAGACTGCTTGCACGGGACTGTCTAGCAACTAACAGAAATATATGCTACTATCTGCCTGCTACTTATTCCTGCTGAGCTACGTTCCATGCTTACGCCTATACTGTTTGCTTCCTGCTTACTAACAGACGAATGTACATATTATGAGATACACTATTAACTACTTAGATCCCATCTATACACCTGCACGGCATTAAGCCTTATATCTTAAGGTGCCGCACGCAGTAGGGTGTAGTAGTTTAAAAAGTGTGTCTCACTAATATATCTCCCTTTTTATTTGTATGCACAATATAAAAATATGCCTTATATGTATTGCCCATAGTTACACCATATTTCTGTGGGCGCAATGTCAGTACCTACTTAGATCCCATTCTTATACCTGCCCGGCAATTAACCCTATACTTGAAGGTGCCGTTCGCAGCTGGGTGTAGTAGTATGACAAAGGCTCCGTGTGAAATATAGTTACTTCACCATTTACACATTGAGATATCTCTGTCTGACATGATAATTGACAGCAAATTTAGCTATCTTCTGTAATATAGGTATACCTGTTGAAATTCCATGTCAGTATATGTACAAAGTTCAGGTATTCACGCTAACCCCTGACCGGTCAGGTTTGTTTTATTATTTTGTGTTCACTTTTTCTGTTGTATGTACAATTTCTTTCTTGGTCTATTGTATATAGACATATTGTATTTGTATTTTTGAAACAATATGTTTCGCTAAATAAATGCTAGAGATTGACCTCTCTTGTGGCCACTCAAGTTTATTCCTTTTTTTTGGGATACCCCTCATTTTACTTTGATGAGCTAAATAAAAAACATTTTGAAAAGAGTGCTGAATTCCCTGTCTTTCATCCTGATATACTAGGTTCAGGTTTTTTCTCTGTCTTAAAACCCATATAATTTATTCTAAGGGTCTGCACCACATTTAAGTCATATTGAGACCATACCGGTATTTGTCCAAGAACTGGTGGGTCACTACTTATTAGCTCTTAGCAGTTGCGTCCCCTCCGTTATTTCCCCTATATATATATATATATATATATATATATATATAGATAGATAGATAGATAGATAGATAGATAGATAGATAGATACACACATAAACATACATACACACACACACACACACACATATATATATATATATATATATATATATATATACAGTATATATACAAAACACGGAAGGGGACTGCACTCTCATACTGGACCGGGTACACATCCTATGATGTTTTGTATATGTCTAGGGTGATTACATAAGCCTGTGCACCCTTCCCTTGTTCCCAGTTTGTTTGGATTTGAGAGCTTGCATTGTGTGGCTGTTTCAGGGCCCCAGATATTGGAAAGGACCTTGACATGGTACTTGTTCTTGTCCCATTTGGACAGATGCGGTAACTAACCTTTCAATATTTGCTTTTAAAACTTAGCTGAGAGCTTGTAAGTGAGTGCTGAACTTTCTCTGTGTTATATATATATATATATATATATATATACATACAGTATACACACACATGATAAATGTAATGGTCAAGATGCAAACCATCACATGATTGACTCCAAAGCTTTTTTTTCTTTTTCTTTTTTGGGTGAGGAAAGAAGCATCTTGTAGTAAAAACAAGTTGCGGTGCATGTAGTATTCATCAGAGATGTCATGCTTTGATTGAGGAAGACCGGTGTTGACAGTAGAGGTTAGAAGGATCATGTGCTGTCAATCAAGACAGCTATAAAAGTAAATTATGGGTTTAAGCAGAACATTCCTACAAAGTGTTTCCTTTTGCATTAAGTTTGCATCATAACCCCAAAATACCTAAAGAAAATTAAGAATGATGTAAAAAATATAAAACTGAATCATAAATATAAAATAATATATTCAATAGGGCATTTTATTGCTATAGATATTTTAATGTGTTTTGGCTCCTTTATATTAAAAAAGTTTTTTGTCTTTTTTATTTCTCTTGATGATCAGAACTTTGCTAGGTGAGTCGTGAAATTCCTCGCTGACATTTGCAGGGGCTGCCTTTGGAGAATTATCTAAAAAAAGAGAGTTGTCTCTGTGAGTTGCGAGATGCCTCCTTTAGAAAGTTATGGAGCTCACTGAAAAGGAAAACGTGACTGGGGAGATGGAAGTTAGCAGGGGGCAGGGTGCACTTTAAAAATGTAATACTGCAGCCAAATGCAGATGACTCTGTTTTCAACGTATAGTATCTTCTAATCTATTTTCATTTACATTTGTTTTTCTATTAGAGTAATAGGTTTTTGTGTATTTTGACACTATCTTGACACCTTTTAATCTGCACGAAAAAACAGCGAGATCTGGAGGGGAAATGTTTAGAGAATACACAAGATCTGGAGGAGTCATTTCAGTTAAAGTGATGGTAAATTCTCCAGATCTGGAATAGTGATATTTTAGATGGAGTTTAATTTATTAGTTGTAATAAAGATATGATAACTTTTTTTCTGTGAGTTAACTGTCTCAATTGTTGTCCAATCAGCACTCTAGCTACAACAAAAGGCACCTAAAGGGGACAGCGCTGATTAGAGAACAGTTCAACCATTTAGCTCCCAGAAAAATTGACTTTTGAAGTGGTCAGTGGAGAACGGGGAATTTTAATGTCATATCTATATTAAAAAGTAAGTTATAGCGCACGTTAATTAGAAATGATGAATTAAACTCCATCTAAAATATCACTAAAATTCTGGATCTGTTTTTATAAAGGGGAGTGTTTACTATCACTTTAAGGGCTAGATTTATCAAGCTGAGGTGGACAGGGGCGCACATACACGCCCCTGTCCCCCGTAGCTTGCCTCTGGCGGGGCGAATTTCCCTGGAGGAATTTACCATTGCACACGAGCGCTATTTTGCGCTTGCATGCAATACTGCCCCCTGCTCGCGCACACAGCCAATCACGCGTGGGCAGGAGCTGTCAATCTCCCCGGTTGGACTAGACCGCGGAGATTGAATTTCGCCACCTTAGAGGTCGCGAAAGGTTATGAAAGCAGCGGTCTGATGACCGCTGCTTGTTAAATACGGTGAGCAGTTACTCTTGTGAGAACCTGCAGCCGTAGGGGCTCAAAAGCTGGCGAAAGCCTTTGATAAATCGACCCCTTAGTCCATGAAACTCCCCTGTTCAGCCCACTAGCACAGGCAAGGAAAATTATTTTACAATAAGGAAAACAGTACACTTTGATTTTCATAGTATAAACACAAAATTCACATTTTTTTGCATGTGTAGTGTTGTTAAAGTCACATTTTTTTGCATGTGTAGTGTTGTTAAAGTCACATTTTTTTGCATGTGTAGTGTTGTTAATGTCACATTTTTTCGCATGTGTAGTGTTGTTAAAGTCACATTTTTTTGCATGTGTAGTGTTGTTAAAGTCTAGATTTCAGCAAAGCATTTGACACCGTCCCACACAATAAACTTATTCACAAACTATATCTCCTTGGTCTAGATTCAAAAATTGTGAACTGGGTGGAATGCTGGCTTAAGGACAGAAAACAAAGTGTCTTAGTAAATGGAGTTCATTCAGCAGAGGGGGCTGTTACTAGTGGTGTTCCTCAGGGGTCAGTTCTGGGGCCTGTTTTGTTTAACATATTTATCTGCGATATCAGCAAAGGGCTACAGGGGAAAGTATGTCTCTTTGCAGATGATACAAAAATTTGCAACAGAGTGGATGTTCCAGGGGGGGTAGACAAAATGAGAAGTGATATACAACAATTGGAGGATTGGACAAACGACTGGGATCTAAAGTTTAACACAGCAAAGTGTAAAATAATGCATTTAGGGAAGAAAAATCCAAATGTTAATTACAGACTCAATGACACTTTACTGACTGTTACAGACGAGGAACAGGACTTGGGAATTATTATTTCAGATGATTTAAAACTTAGTAAACAATGTAGTAAGGCAGCGAGTAAGGCTAGCAGAATGCTTGGATGTATTGGTAGAGGTATTTGCAGCAGAAATAGTAAGGTTCTTATGCCACTTTATAGATCATTAGTTAGGCCTCATCTTGAGTATTGTGTGCAGTTCTGGAGGCCATATCTTCAGAAGGATATTAACAAACTTGAATCTGTGCAAAGGAGGGCTACCAAAATGGTACATGGTCTAAAAAATAAAACTTACCAGGATAGGCTCAATGATCTAAATATGTATAGCTTAGAGGAGAGAAGGGAAAGAGGTGATATGATAGCAACTTTCAAGTACATTAAAGGGTTTAGTAAAACTGAGGCTGTGGGTATTTTACATAAAATGGAAAATTCAAGAACAAGGGGTCATGAGCTCAAGCTAAAGGGTAGTAGATTCAGGAGTAATTTGAGGAAGCACTTCTTTACAGAAAGAGTGATTGATTTATGGAATAAACTTCCTCAAGAGGTAGTAGCAACAAACACTGTGGGGGACTTTAAAAATGCATGGGACAAGCATAGGGCTATCCTACGAACTAGATAAGTTTATACTGTTAGGTAAGGTGGGGCAGACTTGCTGGGCCTATGGCTCTTATCTGCCGTCAATATCTATGTTTCTATGTTTCTATGTCACATTTTTTCGCATGTGTAGTGTTGTTAAATTCACATTTCTTGCATATGTAGTGTTATTGTATTACCATTTCTGCTGTGCATCTTAAACCGTTTTTTTCCTGCATAATTTCAATACAAATTTAAATTTTTCCATCAAATACAATTTTATGAGCCATATTGTAATGTGTGCATTGCCTTAAAGTCATGGAAACATCTCTTTGTGGGACGTACTGCACTCAAGGGGAAAACTGCTATTAGAGAATCAGGACAGGGGTTTTACAGTACTGGTGAGATTTAGTTAATCGGGCCCTGAGTGTCTGAACCAGAAAATTATACATTTTCCATACATTTTCACATTAAACCAAAAGAAAGAATACAATGGACCTTTTTTTCACAAATATGTTTATTTCACAAATATATGAATTAAAATTGTAACTATATATATATATATATATATATATATATATATATATATATAAGATCAACACAAATTCCCCATATGCCCATAAACTTCATCTTTATAAATTCTGCAAGCTGAAAAAATTAGACCATGCCTCTTGGACGTCCTGGGAATCCCCACAGATTGGCGCTGGAGACACCCTTTTTTTTATCCAGTACAACTATTTTACTATAGCAAAATTAACTTGGGAATATTCTAGTCACAAAGATTTTCATTAACACTGTGTAGGGTTACAGTCCATATCCATATTTACAGCAGTAAATGCACAGACATACACACACCCTCACAGAGACATCCACAGAAAACACAGACATACATACATAATACACCCACCCTCACAGAGACATCCACAGAAAACACACAAAGACATACACACCAACCCTTACAGAGTCATCCAGAGAAAATACACAAAGACATATATACACATGCCCTCACAGAGACACCCATACAAAAAGCACAAAGACATACACACACAGCCTCACAGACATCCACTAAAATTATTTCAAAATTAAGTCAGCTGTAGTGTAAACTGAACAGTGTTAAGTTAACCTGTCTCATTTCAAACACTGAGCAATCTTAGTCTGAGAGTATAACATTTTATGCAGATGTAAGAATCTTAGATAAAATGCCTCCGTGCATCTGGAAAGTCCTTGCATAAAAGGGCAGTAAACTGGAATGTAATTAAAATATATATTTTAATTAAAAAAACCTCATATCTGCCAAAAGGGCACCTACCATTTGTGTATTGAGGAGGAAATATTTCTACATGGCTTTAAATATAGAATTTCTACAGCATTGTCAAATAATCATAAATACACTGCTACATATTGCTAAAAAAATGTTTTTATGGACCCCTGGCCCCACCATACAACTACTACCTCACTGAAGTTACAATATGAAATTCCACAAAGAAATAAAAAAAATGACTAAGTAAGTCCTACCTCCTCTGCAAATGAAAGTGATCTGCCGTCTGACTCAGGCACACACTGTAAAAACTTAAGTGCCAAGTCTGTCTCACACTGTGCATAGTGGTTTAGTGCACACTCAGAAATCCTCTCAAATGCTAATGCTTTACTCCTTGTAATACCATTTCCCATGTTCAATAGCACTCTGCTGTAGTACCCTCTGGTGGCTGCCAAAATTAAAAAAAATATATATATATATTTTTTTAAATAATAGTTGTTCTTGCCTCATGGGGCCCCCTGGCCTATTGGGTCCCTGACAGGAGTCACCCCTGTCACCCCCTGATGGTGGCCCTGTCCCTTAGTATAATAAATGGAACTCATAAAATGTAACTATTAATCTTTTTGTTTTTGGAGTTATAGATCTGCTATTTGAAAATTATTTGTTAATAAAAATATATTTAAAGGAATAGTCTAGTCAAAATTAAACTTTCATGATTTTACGCAATTTTAAGCAACTCTCTTATTTATTCCTATTTTCAATTTTTCTGTTCTCTTAGTATCTTTATTTCAATGTTAGCTTAAGAGCCCGCCCATTTTTGGCCCAGCACCTGGGCAGTGCTTACTGATTGGTGGCTACATTTAGACACCAATCACAAAGTGCTATCCAGGTGCTGAACCAAAAATGGGCCGGCTCCTATGTTTACATTCAAATAAAGATACCAAGAGAATGAAGAAAAAGTGATAATAGGAGTAAATTAGAAAGTTGCTTAAAGGGACACTGAACACCAATTTTTTTTTCATGATTCAGATAGAGCATTACATTTTAAGCTACTTTCTAATTTACTCCTATTATCAAATTGTCTTAATTCTCTTGGAATCTTTATTTGAAATGCAAGAATGTAAGTTTAGATGCCGGCCCATTTTTGGTTAACAACCTGGGTTGTTCTTGCTGATTGCTGGATAAATTCATCCACCAATACAAAAGTGCTGTATAGAGTCTGAACCAAAAAAAGCTTAGATGCCTTCTTTTTCAAATACAGATACCAAGAGAACGAAGAAAAAATGATAATAGGAGTAAATTAGAAATTGCTTAAAATTGCCTACTCTATTTGAATCATGAAAGTTTAATTTTGACTCAACTATTCCTTTCATGAGAAGCAAGTCAATAAAATTATCAAAAACAAGTAAAAAGTCAATCAAACTCCCAGCAAACAATAAAGATTGTTCAAAGAACCACATGTAATGAAAATTATAGTCAAAATTAATTTAAAACAGATAGGAAAAATATAGGTGTATATAATAAAAGATAATATTATGTTATTCAGAAAACTTACATGAATTTTGCAGGCAAAACACATTGTCACTGACAATGTATTTTGCCTGCAAAATTCATGTAAGTTTTTCAGTTATACATTTATCTGCTAAGACTTTTAGAGTTGTTTGACTTCCCTTGTTGAGACTTAAGCACTATATTATTTTATATATCACACTGATATATTTTCAGTGGAACTCTCATCAGGTCACAAGACGGAATTGGCCATTGATTTATTTGTTCACACCTCGTGTACAATAGCTGTTACCATGTCATCATCTTTATGGTACATTGATTATTTCCACCCATGTGTTTCAAGAAGACAACACATGGAAATACTTAAGGCTGGTGGTCATATTGAAAAAAGTAGAAAACGTGAGTTCTTTTGTGAAATTTAGAATTTATTCCTATTTAGAAACAGTGGGGTTTACAACAGCCATAATCCAATTTATCTAACGTATCAAATATCTTGCTGAAAAGGCTTATTGCTATATCACAGCTTAAAAAAATGTGAGATTCATAAAGATTTTTACACCCTCCCCCACCCCAATGGGAATTTTGGTATCTTCTTCCACTGTCATGGATGCCAGTATCAAAAAATTTGTTTTAAAAACATAACAAAACAAATAAATAAAAATGAATACAAATAAATAACTCTATAGAACAGTTCACTCTAACAAATGCATAGAAGTCCAGGGGGTCTTTTTATCAAGCTCCGAATGGAGCGTGATGACCCGTGTTTCTGGCGAGCCTTCAGTCTTTAGACCGCTGCTCCATAACCTGTCCACCTGCTCTGAGGCCGCGGACAGACATCGCCGAAAATCAACCCGATCCAATATGATCGTGTTGATTAACACCCACTGCAGGTGGCCGATTGGCCGCGAATCTGCAGGGGGCGGCGTTGCACCAGCAGTTCACAAGAACTGCTGGTGCAATGATAAATGCCGACAGCGTATGCTGTCGGCATTTATCGATGTGCGGCGGACATGGTTTACTATAGCGGATCATGTCCATCCGCACAATGATAAATGGACCCCAAGGGGCATATGTATCAAGCTCCGTATGGAGCTTGATGCCCTATGTATCTGGCGAGTCATCAGACTCGCCAGAAACACAAGTTATGAAGCAGCGGTCACAAAGACCGCTGCTCCATAACCTGTCCGCCTGCTCTGAGCAGGCGGACAGACATCGCCGGAAATCAACCCGATTGAGTACGATCGGGTTGATTGACACCCCCTGCTGGCGGCCGCGAGTCTGCAGTGGGCGGCGTCTGCAGTGAGCTGCTGGTGCAATGCTGAATACGGAGAGCGTATTGCTCGCCGTATTTAGTGAGGTCTGTCGGACCTGATCCGCACTGTCGGATCAGGTCCGCCAGACCTTAATAACTAGAGGCCCAAGGTATGAATAGTGGGAAATTACAGCTATGGGAGAATGAAGTGACTCATTAGTTTCAATGGTAGACATGGTGTTTTTTTTTTACAAAATGCATTTAACCATGCGAGAAAATTTTAAAAGCCCACTATTGTAAACAGGAAAAGCAAATTTTTAATGCAAGATATTAATATCCCGTATTGTTAAAGGGACAGTCTAGTCAAAATTAAATTTTCATTATTCAGATAGGGTATATCATTTTAAAACAACTTTATAATTTACTTTTATCATCAAATTTGCTTTGTTCTCTTGGTATTCTTAGTTTAAAGCTAAACCTATTAGGCTCATATCCTAATTTCTAAGACTTTGAAGGCCACCTCTTATCTGAATGCATTAGACAGTTTTTCACAGCTAGAGGATGTAAGTTCATGTGTGCCATATAGATAACATTGCGCTCATGTACATGGAGTTTATGTTTAACTCATATAGGAATTAGAAAATAATCAAGCAATATGCCCATTTTAACATAGCTTGTGATTGGTGACTATGTGTATATGCCATTCCTTATTGGCTGATTGGCAATGTCCTACACAATGCTTTGCAGCTACTGAGTGTTAATATAAAGAGGATAAACACATAGGGGTACATTTATTAAATGTTGCTGTATCGGATCATGACGGCCCGATATCGCTTAATGCCGACAGTGTATTTAACATTGCACAAGCATTTCTATTGAAATGCTTGTGCAATTCCGCACCCTGCACATTTGTGGCCAGTCGGCTGCTAGCAGGGGGTGTCAATCATCCCGATCGTCTCTGAGGTTTTGGATGAGTTAAGTAAGACTGCTGCTTCTTAACTTTTGTTTCCGGTGAGCCAGAAGGCTCGTTCGGAAACAGCTGCATTTGCATGCTTAATAAATCGGACCCATAGAGCTAGATAACAATATGACCGGGTAGTACAACTTGTTGGTTAAAGTTTTTAATGCACTAAATACTTATATTGTGCGTCTTATACATTGCAAACAGCAGTAGTGAGCTCATTGTGGTCATATGTAGTCCCAGATGAAATATTATGCTTGCAAGCAGTAGTAGTAAGCTCATTGTGGTCGTATGTAGTCTCATATTAAATTTTGTGCTTGCAATCAGCAGTAGTCAGCTCATTGTGGTTGTATGTAGTTTTAAATGTAATATTGTGCTTGCAAGCAGCAGTAGTGAGCTCATTGTGGTTGTATGTAGTCTTAGAAATAAATGTGCTTGCAAGCAGCAGTAGGGAGCTCATTGTGGTCATATGTAGTCCCAGATTAAATATTATGCTTGCAAGCAGTAGTAGTAAACTTATTGTGGTCGTATGTAATCTTAGATTAAATCTTATGCTTGCAAGCAGTAGTCGTGAGCTCATTGTGGTCATATGTAGTCTCAGATTAAATATTGTGCTTGCAAGCAACAGTAGTGAGCTCATTGTGGTCATATGTAGTCTTAAATTAAATATTGTGCTTGCAAGCAGCAGTAGTGAGCTCATTGCGGTCGTATCTAGTCTCTGATTAAATGTGCTTGTAAGCAGCAGTAGTGAGCTCATTGTGGTCATATGTAGTCTCAGATTAAATATTATGCTTGCAAGCAGTAGTAGTGAGCTCATTGTGGTCGTATGTAGTCTTAGATTAAATCTTGTGCTTGCAAGCAGTAGTAGTGAGCTCATTGTGGTCATATGTAGTCTTAGATTAAATATTGTGCTTGCAAGCAGTAGTAGTGAGCCCATTGTGGTCATATGTAGTCTTAAATTAAATATTGTGCTTTCAAGCAGCAGTAGTGAGCTCATTGCGGTCGTATATAGTCTCAGATTAAATGTGCTTGTAAGCAGCAGTAGTGAGCTCATTGTGGTCATATGTAGTCTCAGATTAAATATTATGCTTGCAAGCAGTAGTAGTGAGCTCATTGTGGTCGTATGTAGTCTTAGATTAAATCTTGTGCTTGCAAGCAGTAGTAGTGAGCTCATTGTGGTCATATGTAGTCTCAGATTAAATATTTTGCTTGCAAGCAGTAGTAGTGAGCTCATTGTGGTCGTATGTAGTCTCAAACTAAATCTTGTGCTAGCAAGCTGCAGTAGTGAGCTCATTGTGGTCATAGTCTCAAATTAAATATTGTGCTTGCAAGCAGCAATAGTGAGTTCATTGTGGTAGTAGTCTCAAATTAAATATTGTGCTTACAAGCAGCAGTAGTGAGCTCATTGTGGTCATATGTAGGCATCTATTTATCAAGCTGTCAACTTACCTGCATTCGACGGCACCAATACGCTCGCCTAAGTTCACCTAACATCGCTGCCGCGGACCTGAATATGTTCTCCAAAGTTACCAAAAAAGATGTCAAAAAGTCGCGCACCAAGTACGGAGCAATGAGCAGCAGACTGTTGTTAACTAACAGTCATCGATCTCGCTGCTCTTCGGCTTTTTCCCAGCTTTATTGGTACCTTGTCACTAAACACCCACACTATACTATACTGTTTACCCCCTATACCGCCGCTCCCGGAGCACACCGCAACTCTAATAAATGTATTAACCCCTAAACCGCCGCTCACGGACCACGCTGCAATTAAATAAAGTGTTTAACCCCTAAACCGCCGCTCCCAGAGCCCACCGCCACCTACATTACACTTATTAACCCCTAATCTGCAGCCCCCTACACCGCCCCCTACATTATACTTATTAACCCCTAATCTGCCGCCCCCTACACCGCCACCACCTAATTATATTTATTAACCCCTAATGTGCCCCCCTACACCGCCGCCACCTACGTTATATTTATTAACCCCTAATCTGCCCCCCCCCTACACCGCTGCCACTATATTAAATTTATTAACCCCTAAACCTAAATCTAACCCTAACCCTAACACCCCCTAACTTAAATATAATTACAATAAATCTAAATAAATATTCCTATCATTAAATAAATTATTCCTATTTAAAACTAAATACTTACCTATAAAATAAACCCTAAGCTAGCTACAATATAACTAATAGTTACATTGTAGCTATCTTAGAGTTTATTTTTATTTTACAGGCAAGTTTGTATTTATTTTAACTAGGTAGAATAGTTATTAAATAGTTATTAACTATTTAATAACTACCTAGCTATAATAAATACAAATTGACCTGTAAAATAAAACCTAACATAAGTTACAATTACACCTAACACTACACTATAATTAAATTAATTCCCTAAATTAACTACAATTAAATAAAATTAAATAAAATTATCTAAAGTACGAAAAAACCCCCCCACTAAATTACAGAAAATAATAAAATAATTACAAGATTTTTAAATTTACACCTAATCTAATCCTTCTAACAAAATAAAAAAGCCCCCCCCAAAATAAAAAAGCCCTACCCTACACTAAATTACAAATAGCCCTTAAAAGGGCCTTTTGCGGGGCATTTCCCCAAAGTAATCAGCTCTTTTACCTGTAAAAAAAAATGACAACCCCCCCAACATTAAAACCCACCACCCACACAACCAACCCAACTCTAAAACCCACCCAATACCCCCTTAAGAAAACCTAACACTAACCCCTTGAAGATCACCCTACCTTGAGAAGTCTTCCCCCAACTGGGCCGAGGTCCTCAACAAAGCCGGGCGAAGTAGTCCTCCAGACGGGCAGAAGTCTTCATCCAAGCCGGGCAGAAGAGGTCCTCCAGACGGGCAGAAGTCTTCATCAAAGCCGGGCAGAAGAGGTCCTCCAGACAGGCAGAAGTCTTCATCCAGACGGTATCTTCTATCTTCATCCATCCGGCGCGGAGCGGCTCCATCTTCAAGACATCCGAAGAGGAGCATCCTCTTCATCCGGAGTCTTCTTCAACAATGACGGGTCCTTTAAGTGATGTCATCCAAGATGGCGTCCCTTCAATTCCGATTTGCTGATAGAATTCTATCAGCCAATCGGAATGAAGGTAGGAAAAATCCTATTAGTTGATGCAATCAGCCAATAGGATTGAGCTTGCATTCTGGCTGATTGGAACAGCCAATAGAATGCAAGCTCAATCCTATCGGCTGATTGGATCAACCAATAGGATTTTTCCTACCTTCATTTTGATTGGCTGATAGAATTCTATCAGCCAATCGGAATTGAAGGGACGCCATCTTGGATTACGTCACTTAAAGGACCCGTCATTGTTGAAGAAGACTCCGGATGAAGAGAATGCTCCGCGTCAGATGTCTTGAAGATGGAGCCGCTCCGCGCTGGATGGATGAAGATAGGAGATGCCGTCTGGATGAAGACTTCTGCCCATCTGGAGGACCACTTCTGCCCGGCTTGGATGAAGACTTCTGCCAGTCTGGAGGACCTCTTCTGCCCGGCTTGGATAAAGACTTCTGCCCGTCTGGAGGACCACTTCGCCTGGCTTCGTTGAGGACTTCGGCCCGGTTGGGTGAAGACTTCTCAAGGAAGGGTGATCTTCAAGGGGTTAGTGTTAGGGTTTTTTTAAGGGGGTATTGGGTGGGTTTTAGAGTAGGGTTGGTTGTGTGGGTGGTGCGTTTTAATGTTGGGGGGGTTGTAATTTTTTTTTTTACAGGTAAAAGAGCTGATTACTTTGGGGCAATGTCCCGCAAAAGGCCCTTTTAAGGGCTATTTGTAATTTAGTGTAGGGTAGGGCTTTTTTATTTTGGGGGGAGCTTTTTTATTTTGTTAGGGGGATTAGATTAGGTGTAATTAGTTTAAAAATCTTGTAATTATTTTATTATTTTCTGTAATTTTGTGGGGTTTTTTGTACTTTAGATAATTTTATTTAATTGTATTTAATTGTAGTTAATTTAGTTAATTCATTTAATTATAGTGTAGTGTTAGGTGTTAGTGTAACTTAGGTTAAGTTTTATTTTACAGGTACTTTTGTATTTATTTTAGCTAGGTAGTTATTAAATAGTTAATAACTATTTAATAACTATTGTACCTAGTTAAAATAAATACAAAGTTTGCCTGTAAAATAAAAATAAACCCTAAGATAGCTACAA